>NC_047506.1:30969196-31064196 GCF_902827115.2 Pseudochaenichthys georgianus | reverse complement strand
AGAGAGAGAGAGAGAGAGAGAGAGGGGGGGGGGGGGTAGTTGAAATGCGCGGTGCATTCTTCTGTGGAGGGCGAAGCGAGCAGCCATTCAGAACAATTGCTCGAATAACAGTGATCATTAAACGCTGACAGCTCACTGGGAGGACATCTCAAATCGTTTACCCATTTCATGCAAAAAGAAACTCGTCGCATTTGGTGGAACTCCGCCACATTTTGGGTGGAAGTTGTCTAGCCACCGGGGACTCTCTCTTTCGCAGCCCGGCTAGGACTCATTTGTCCCCTGCGGAGTGCGGCTCTCTCATCAGCCCCGAGGATCCACAGAGCGGGAGTTGCATTAGGAGAATATCGATGCAATGGTAAGATTTTGACTAAAATGCAAGAATAAGAATCGCACTAATTCGATTTGGGCATCACGTTTTTGCACCGAGGTGGATTTAGGGGGGTGTTTGGCAGGAGAATGCCGGGATCTTGCGGCATGTGTCGGCTGGGCTCAGTGAGGAGGGTCCTTCCCTGCAGCGGCTCCTCTCACTGCACACACTTGCACAAATACTGCAACAAGAATCGAGCATGCGATTACAGAAATACATTGTATGTGAATATTATACCGAAACAGTTATTTAAAAATGTAATGTAATCCATCATTAATGGGTTTATTAGTTCACAAGGCTCAACCATTAGGTCTGTTGTGTGGTTACTGAATTATTATTAAGTGTAAGGTAGGACACAGGACTATGATGTTACATTGTGATATGATGGAGATGTTTCTTCTATGTATGTATGTCATCATACATTGCTGAATATATTATAACAGCGCTGTCTGGATCCACAAACACAGGGCCTGTAACATATTGGCTTTTGCAGGAATTTCCCATCATAATGCTGACATAGATCTGTATTTAAGGAATATTATTTGTTGGGCTCTTGTGTTACTGAAGATCTATGAGATCAAAGCCTGTGGGTTAAATCTGTGAGTGACCTTGTTATGCATTCGCACTGAATCAAAATTGGTGTTTTCTCTTGTCTGACTGTTTTTGGATGGTCTAGACTCTAGAGGATTAAATGACAATCAGAGCCATGCTTATCCAGTTATCGGCTCTGTTTGACAGAGGTGAACCTCCTCTTAGCGGATCTCACTACTCAACATCTGGTCAAAAAAAGTGTGAAGGTGTGTGAAGGTGTGTGTGTGTGTGTGTGTGTAACAGTACTAATTCCTGCATCTGTTTTAGCAACCCATCTCTGCTAAAGATGAAATGCAAGGCTGAAAAACAAGGTTCATGTTGAGCTATTTGTTTACATTTATGAATGCTCAGCTGCTGCCTCATTCATGAAAGAGTGATGAATGAGAAGCACATCCACCCCCAATTCTGATTCAAGGCCAAACTGGTGCTATAAGTATGTTTTTTATAAAGAAAACAACAGACGCATTTAGATCAATGCTTGCTTTGAACATATGTGGCAGCTTGTTTAAATATCCTAGCATTATCCAAAAAGACAACACTGTTTGTGTTCTTTTTGTTTAAATGTACTGTTCTGGCTCTGCACATGGGAACAACCACATCATTCTGTTTGGATTTCCCTGACAAACATGTCCACAAAACGTCATTAACATGTTGCTGCTCAAAACATTCGCAGCATAAGTGCACTATATGAGGGAAGAGCTTTTCTGTCTCTCAGATGTCTGTGATGCTGACATTTAAATGGCCCAATTAGCCTTGTTGTGTTGGCTGGCCTCCGCAGCAAAGGAGGGAGAAAGTAAAGGAAGGAGAGGACATTAGGTGTCGGGCCCAGTCTCAGCACGACAACCTTGTAACACACTCAGTATATCACGCATGAGCCGAGTGTCACTTATTCACATCAAGGAGATCCTGTAATGGATGCTGATGCAGAAGGCTGCACATTATAAGAAGCAATATTCAAAATGAGAGTCTGAACTGTGTTTATTCAGGAAATGTGTAAAGATTCACCAGCAACCAGAGTTTCGGAGGTTATTTCAACCGTATGTGTTCTCATAGCTGTGAAAAACACCTGAAGCTTGTTTGGGTCGAATTTTTCACATCGTAGCAAAATTGACTAGAAACAAGAGCTGCTAAATGATTCAAAAACCTCAATATTTCCTTTTGAGATTAAAATATTTTGCATTCACGTCGCACATTTGCAGTCAAGGCATTATTGTTTGCATGAATAAATATTACCCGATTACCCCCTTCTTTATTGCTTAAGTAAGCAACAACTGTCTCATCGCACAGGTAGACTATTGTTATGCATAGACATGTCTGTGTTTCCTGAAACAGAAACACAGGTCACTAAAGGATATTCTGCTGCTGACAGCATATTTGGCATAATGTAAAGTAGTGTTGTGCTCTGGGTAATTCAATCCACAGTAAGCACTTATTTCTATCAAATCAGGTAAAGTCATTTTATGGCAATGATGGGATGTAACTGGTATATGGGACATTCAAATGGAACCGAGCCCTCCTTAATGTTAAAAATCACACTTGTGCTTTTGTAAGTCGAAATGTGTGCAGTAAAACAGGTTTTAGCTCCATGAAATCTCAATAATAAACTTTATTAACTGCGACAGAATTGCATTGCTGCCACGAGTCACCATGTGCATTGGAACTGCATTGAAACCAGTGTTAGAAAAATAAGGCTTTATAACTGTAAGATAAAAGTAACTAGTAACTTGTATGTTTCTCAGGAGTACCGTTAAAGACTAAGCTCACCATTTAAACCTGCGCCGTTCTCTTTTATCGCCTGCTTGACCATACATGTTGTCACAGTTAAATTGATACTCGGAGAAACAATGGTCAGTGCGATTGCAGAGTGGAAATCGACAGAATTGTGGCCTTGTGTAACAGTAATGTGCTGTTACGGAGGAAAAGCACATACATTTTCAATTGAGTGTCTCTGACTAAATGTTAAAACTAAATCACATCTTTTTGCTTCCCAGATATTGCATTGCACGTCCTGTAGAGAGTGATTTAAAGCACACTTGATCTTTGACTTGTCCAGCAGTCTGGATCCTTGGCAGGCTGTCGGCTCTAAAGAGATCATTCGGTCAGTTGGTGCTGGTGTTTGGTAGCATGGTGCAGCCATGCGGGAGACGATGATGTCTCGCTGCTCACTGGGTCATGTTGGGAATTAGAGCAGGCATGGGACTAAGAGTGAGGCATCTTCAGCTAAACAGCTCCGTCACAACGCCCTGCTTCTGCTCCTTTTCTGTGTCAAACCTGCTCTGCATGTGAGACAAGCTTCTCTGTCCCAGGTTGCACTTACTTTGGCCACAATGCAATAGTTAGCTGCAGAGATCGAGGACATTTAAATACTTTTGTAAAAGCACAAATACCACACCAAATATAATTCCTATAGTTAATGTTATATGCTTACTGGTAGTCAATATTTAGCCACTATGAGCAGAAAAAGTTAGAGTAAAATGTACAAAACATCGTGTGGCTCCTCCTTATTTGTTGACATGGCTACGGGTTGCCTTCTTCCACAACTGCAGATCAACATTATCCCATTGGAGTGTTTATGTCCAAAGTCTCAGATAAAGTTCTGTAGATGCAAGATGGTTGACCTTTAAATGATACAGATAGGGATGGGGTGACAAAAAGTGGTTTGGATTAAAAAAAGTGTACATGGCCATCGTGACCCCATTACCCATTGGTTGGTTTTGAAACCTTTTGAGTTTGGAATGTTGGCCGGCGCCATCTTGTTTTGTTTTTTTAACCAGAAGTGACAAATACGAGGGGGTGAAGAAGTCTACTGAAACACTGTGTAAGGGTTAGCGTTCTAAGATAAAAACACGTACATCAGCCAAACTAGAAAAACTGGCTAAGCATTAAAGCCTTCGCTGCATGTATTTGACTCTGAAAAGGATCATTATAAACCAAATGAGCTACGCGACATATCGAAGAGGACTTGTATATACTACTTCTATAGACAATATCATCCCTTTTAATAAAACATGGTCACCATCTCTGCACTACACTCAGAGCTGATTCCTGAACAGTTTGAAATCATAAAGAAGAAGAAGAAGAAGAAGAAGAAGAAGAAGAAGAAGAAGAAGAAGAAGAAGAAGAAGAAGAAGAAGACATATTTATTAATTACTTTTATCACATTACAAACACAGGTTGATATAAATGAGCACATGCAACAACTGAACCACATGCAGGATCGGAGAGGGAGAGTGACGGGGCAGCCAGTGCAGTTAGGGGTTCAGTGCCTTGCTCAAGGGCACCTTGGCATTGCCCAGGAGGTGAATTGGCGAGAAGTAAATTGTGGTCCCCGATCAGACACAACGTCACTGGGGAGACCATGCAGCCTGAACACATGTTGTAGCATGATTTCAGCCGTTTCCTTGGCAGTAGGTAATTTGGTTAATGGAATAAGCCGGGCAGACTTGGAAAACCGGTCTATGACTGTGAGTATGACTGTGTTACCGTCTGAGGGTGGTAGTCCGGTGACAAAATCCAAGGCGATGTGGGACCAGGGACGATGAGGGATAGGCAAGGGATGAAGAAGACCGGAGGGAGCTTGGCGTGAGGTCTTATTTTGGGAGCAGACTAGGCAAGCAGCAATGAATTCCTTGGCATCCTTCTCCATGGAAGACCACCAACATCGCTGTTGAATCAGGGCTAGGGACCGTCTCAAGCCAGGCGAGAGTTATGACCCCACTGGAGAACCTGGGTACGGAGAGTGGCAGGAACAAACAGACGGTTAACAGGACAGGCACTAGGGGCTGGGTGTTCAGCATGAGAGCGCTTGACCTTATCCTCCCAGGTCACCAGACCAATGACACAAGTAGAAGCGATGATATTCTCAGTATGAGATGGAGAGCTCTCTGGCTGGAACTGGCAAGACAGGGCGTCAGGTTTGATGTTCTTAGAACCAGGTCTGTATGAAAGAGCAAAATCAAAGCGTGTGAAAAACAGAGCTCACCTGGCTTGACGAGAGTTCAGCGGCTTAGCTGAACGGATGTACTCCAAATTCTTGTGGTCAGTCCAGACCACAAAAGGCTGCTCTGCTCCCTCCAACCAGTGTCTCCATTCTTCCAGGGCAAGTTTCACTGCCAACAGTTCTCGATTTCCAATGTCGTAATTTCTTTCTGCTGGAGACAGCTTCCGGGAGAAGAAGGCACACGGGTGCATCTTCTGATCCTCGGCCGACCGTTGAGAAAGAACTGCCCCAACTCCAGTGTCCGACGCATCTACCTCTACAGTAAACTGCAGAGTAGAATCTGGAAAAATCAAAATGGGAGCAGAGGTGAAGCGTGACTTTAACTCACCAAAATCCCCTTCGGCCACCGAGGACCACCGGAAGGGAATGTTCTGAGAGGTGAGAGCTGTGAGAGGGGCTGCCACCAAACTGTAGTTTCGAATAAACCTCCGGTAGAAGTTGGCAAAACCCAGAAAGCGTTGGAGCTCCTTGCGTGTTGAAGGGCGTGGCCAGTCAGTGACCGCCTTGGTCTTTTCAGGATCCATCTTGATGTTTCCGGTGGAGACCACAAATCCCAGGAAAGGGACTTCTGTGGTGTGGAACACACACTTCTTGGCCTTGACAAAGAGGTGGTTCTCCAAGAGCCTCTGGAGGACTAGGCGAACATGGACCACATGCTCCTGTTTAGACTTGGAAAAAAATCAAAATGTCATCCAGGTATACAAAAACACAGATATTGAGAAGATCCCGCAGAACATCATTCACCAACCCCTGGAAGACTGCAGGTGCATTGGTGAGTCCAAAAGGCATGACTAAATACTCATAATGTCCACTAGGAGTGTTACATCCCGTCTTCCACTCGTCCCCCTCCCTGATTCTCACCAAATGGTACGCATTACTTAGGTCCAGCTTGGTAAAAATAGTAGCGCCTTGTAACAGTTCAAATGCAGAGGAAACAAGTGGAAGGGGGTACCTGTTCTTGACAGTGATGTTATTGAGTCCTCTGTAGTCAATGCATGGGCGCAGAGTCTTATCCTTCTTACCCACGAAGAAAAAACCTGCACCAGCAGGAGATGATGAAGGCCGGATAAGCCCTGCATCCAAAGAGTCATTGATATACTTCTCCATTGACTTAGTTTTAGGAGCCGATAAAGAAAAAAGTCGACCTCTAGGAGGAGAAGTACCAGGTAACAGGTCAATAGGACAGTCATTAGCACGATGAGGCGGGAGTGAGGTGGCCCGAACTTTGTTAAAGGCCTCTTTAAGGTCCCAGTAATCCTTGGGAACACCGGAAAGGTCTTCACATTCAGAGATACTCGGCTGACTGGAATCAATTGAGGAACTAGATCTTAAGCAGACAGCATGACAATGAGCACTCCACTCTCTAATAGTCCCTGAAGCCCAATCTATATGAGGATTATGCCTCCTTAACCAAGGAAACCCCAAAATGACAGGCTGATGTGATGCATGGATAAGGTGAAAAGAGAGTGTTTCGCTGTGATTACCTGACATGCTCATTTGAACTGGAGTTGAACGGTGTGTCACTCTGCAGAGAAGACAACCATCTAGAGCTGTAGCATTGATGGGCTTCTCCAAAGCCTCCTGACCAAGTCCCATCTGAAAGGCCAGTGGTATGTCCAAAAGACTGGCATCAGCACCAGAGTCAATAAGAACTGCCACAGTGTGCATTTTCCCCAAGCAGCTCAGCTGAGCATGGGTTAGGGGTCAAGAGGGCATTTCTAAAATCATCATACGGCTCACCAGCGCCCTCTGGATGACTGGTGAGCCCTGTCTTTTACAGGACAAGAGAAGGCAAGATGACCCTGCTGGCCGCAGTAAAGACAGCAGTTGTCCCGCAGGCGGCGCTGTCGTTCTGCCTCAGAGAGCCGGGTCCGCCCCAGCTGCATTGGTTCAGACGAGTTAGAAAATCCTCCTCTCACCTGTTCAGTAGCATGCGCTGACGGGAGAGGCGGAGCCTGAGGGGCGACGGAGAAAAACCTCTCTCTCCTCCGCTCCCGCAGACAGCAGTCAATGCGGATGGAGAGAGCCACCAGCTCATCTAAATCAGCAGGAAGGTCCCTAGCTGCCAGCTCGTCTTTAAGGCGATCCGACAGACCGTTGTAGAAGGCATCGAGAAGTGAAGAAGCATTCCAGTTACTCTCGGCGGCTATGGTACGAAACTCAATGGAGTAATCGGACACAGATCTCCCTCCTTGCACCAGGTTAAACAGTCCCCGAGCTACCTCTCTTCTGGGTGTAGCGTAATCAAAAACGTTACGCAGTTCATCGGAGAATACGCTTACAGACGAGCAGGCAGAGGATTGTCTTTCCCATTCGGCGGTACCCCAGTCTTTAGCTTTGCCCGTGAGAAGAGAGACAATATACGCCACCCGGGATCTTTCTGTTGGGAAGGCGGAAGGCTGAAGCTCGAAGGCGAGGGAACATTGGACCAGGAATGGTCTGCATGAACCTGGGGCTCCAGAGTAGCGTTCCGGAGGAGGCAGGCGTGCATCCGATGCCGGAGGACTCTGGATTCCAACAGCGGAAGCTGGAGTTAGTTCCGGGCCATGGACCGTTGCAGGACGGGTCTGAAGATGATCACGGAGATTCACAAAGGTCCGTTCGTAGCGAGCGGCCATCTCCTGCATCGCTTCAGCCATGAAGGTAAGCTGCTGCTCGTGGCGTTGTAACACGATATCGTGCGAAGGCGTTTCTGTCGCTGAGTCGGCTGGATTCATGTTTGGCCAGATTGTACTGTCACGATCACAGGTACAGATCAGAACCCAATAGCACGACTCAGATACAACCAGTATATAGTAATGTTCAGTTTATTTCAGGTCAAGGACAGGCAGGGTCAAAACCAGTAAATCCGTCAGACAGGCAGGCAGGAATCAAAAACTGGGCAGGACAAAACTCGGGACTAGAGCACAACACTCACTGGAGAGCTTGGCGGAAACGACAAGACAATCTGGCAAAGGACAACTGACAATGAGGTGGTATAAATACTGTGGAGTGATGAGGGAATGAGTAACAGGTGAGGGGAAGGGCTGAGGAGACCAGGTGAGGGAAATGAGCTGATTACAAGGGCCTGGAGGAAAGCGGGATCTGAAATGACAGGAGAGTTTAGATGAGCCATCAAACAAACAATAATAGAAGTGTCTAACTTGTGACAACACAGCTCAGTAAAGACTGTGAAATGTTGACTTTATTTGATCATTTCAGTAAAAACTAACGTTCATATTTCTCTTTTTGATTATAATACTGATGAACGTTCAAAACAAAGCACTTTGACAACTTACCACCTACGTTTTAAAATGCTTAATAAGCACCGTAACTTTCATGATAACATTTCTCGGTCATAATCGGTTGTTTCCGTGAACGGCCGACTGTTGTGTGACGGCAAATGCTGCGGCTGCAAGGCATTGTGGGGCAGCATTTTCGCTTCTCCTGTCGGTTAGGGAGGTCCAGTGGTTCCTAAGCTAAAGGAGGTTATAAAGGAAGTTTGAAACCTCCTTTCCTATCATCTAGAGAATTCGAACGGCACTTATCATTGCTGCCACTGAGGGACTTCCGGGTCATTTCACTCGGTTAGGAAGGTTCCTAAGCTAAATGGACTATTCGACTGCAACCTGGATCTGGAATTTAAGTCTCTGAAGCTGATGAGTGTGTTGTTTTTACTTTATTTTTGTTTGTGACTTTGCCTCAGTCTCGTGACGAAGCAGCACCCCAGTGAATTGTGTGGAAAATGGAACATAATGTGAGCGTGAAACCAGGACAGTTCTTTCTCTTCCTCCCACTATCTCTCTCTGTCTCTCCGTAATAAGCCCACCTCCCTCTCCCTCCCCAAAATAATGAAGACTAAGTCATGTCTGTGTATATTAATTCCTCACATAATTCCTTCGGCTAAATATAGAGCCCGAGACATGACTGACTTACTATGATATTCACTGGGAATTAGACAGTCCAGTTTCTGGATGCACACACTAAATGATGATTCTTGAAGCAGAGAATAATTTCTTAGTTTTTCCAAAGAAAGAAGAATGCATTGTTGTAAATGATAGGTAAAGAGCAGAAGAGTTTGGAGTTAGTGAGTAGGGGGATACGCCGGGGCATGCCTGTGTGCTCCACACCACAACAGCTGTCAAAGCCTGACCAGACCATCCTGAGGGACAAAACTGTTCTCAGTGTCCAAACAACAACAGACATGAAGATCAGGGAGGCTCCCTGTTTCTTCTTCTATATTTCTCTCTATGATGCGTTTCATTGCAGAGTTTTCAAAGCTTTTCTCTTGACAGCTCCGCGGCATTATAGGTGAGTGATCATTAAGAAAGCTCCATCTTTTTAGGCATACTCCTGTGAGAAATAATTCCTCTTCTCCCGAGAGGATAGGTTTGTCTTAACACAAACACCCACACACATTCCTCTTCTTCTCTCAGATTTCTTTTTTTCACTGCTTCATTTCCTCCTTCGCTTACCTTCTCCCCTCTCGGGTGCAACTCTACACCGAGTATTTATTAGTGCCGTCGTAAAGCTAAAGTGAAGACCAGTGTGTAAAATGTGCGGAGTCGTGAACATACTTGTGTATGCATGTGTGTTTCTTTAATGATGTATATGCTCTCTAGATAGAGCATCGCCCATCACACACATTGCAGATGACAGTGTTGAACATTAAAGCCACTGAGACTCATTAAGCCAATGATTACAGCTCGGGGAGGAGAGTTTTGAGCAGCTGCAGTGCTAACACACACACACACACACACACACACACACACACACACACACACACACACACACACACACACACACACACACACACACACACACACACACACACACACACACACACACACACACACACACACACACACACACACACACACACACACACACACACACACACACACACACACACACACACACACACACACACACTCAAATTGCCAACAGGGGCCGTCCATTTGTATAGAAAGGTTACCGGTGAAGATGCATATCTTCCTAAGGAACTTTGAGCATGTCCATTATATATCGTTTTGCATCACAAACACAAACACATGCACGCACACGCACACACAATGAGACCTCTCTCACTGTGGCAGGTTGAGATACCATCAGTGTTTTTGTAGTTTGTAAGAACATGGGAGGGTTTTTTTCCCCTCAGAAATGAATTATTGTCAGTTTGTGCTCGACCAGTCACCATGAAAGCTTTTCTATGGAAGAACAGCCAGTATGGTGGCCTTGGCAAAGCTGCAGACATTTTAGTTGCAACAAATAGAGCAGTAAAAGGTTACCAGTGAAGATGCATATCTTTCTAAGGAACTTCGAGCATGTCCATTACTTATCGTTTTGCATCTCACACACACAGGCACAATGAGACCTCTCCCACTGTGGCAGGTTGAGAAACCATCAGTGTTTTTGTAGTTTGTAAGAACATGGGAGGGTTTTTTTCCCCTCAGAAATGAATTATTGTCAGTTTGTGCTCGACCAGTCACCATGAAAGCTTTTCTATGGAAGAACAGCCAGTATGGTGGTCTTGGCAAAGCTGCAGACTTCCATTCATGTTGTTTTCTTGCAAGCAAAATATGAATGAAAGTACTGTTTGTTAGGGCTGCATGTCATTAATATGCACTGTGTGCAGGACTCAAATCAAATGTGCTTAGTTTGCTTATAGACATTTTTGTTTCTACTCAAATACATGCTGGAATTTGAGTTGAGTTCAGTGTTTTCATGAATGTGTTTTATCATTTCATAACATGAAGTACATGAGGAAATCCAAAGAAAATCCATTTACAGTAGAGCAGAAGGAGCTTCCAGGTCCACGTGGTTCAGTTCAGATCCAAACTCAGCAGCTCTCTCAGCTGTTGCTCCTGACAACGGCAGGGGGAGGGGCTTGATGCTGGCAGGGTTGAAGGAGGATGCCAAGCTGCCAAAGTCTTCCTGTGGGACGAGGCCCGACTGCTACTTGGCTTTACTCATGCGAACCCCCTGGGCCTATAGTCAGGCTGATCCATGAGAACACAGATACATGGGCACATTGCTGTCATGGCTTGGCTCTCAGCCACAACAAACGCGTGACAGAAAACGAGGGCGTGAATAGAAAAAGAGTTTATTCACTGCTGCTGAAGGACACAATCAGGCGAAACAAACGACGAAACAAGAGGTCAGCTGGTCGTGGCTGCTCTTCGCGTTGCGTCCTCCTGCCAGAGAGAGAGAGAGAGAGAGCGAGATCCGGCCCGGTCCTTTATCCGGCTAACTCCAGCCGCCAGGTGTCCTCAATCCCAGCTGATAGACCAAAGGGAAAACCTTAAAGGAACATACACACACCAGAGATAACAAGGCAGGGGTCGTCACACCCCCCCCCCCCTTAAAGTCGGTGTCCCCAGGACCACCGGCACACCAACCCTGACAAAACAAAAAAAACACCAGTAATGAACAACAAAAATACAAGGCATAAGGCACCCCACTTCCAACAAAACCAACAATTGCAACATACAAAGTTTCCTCAGTTGTAGCAGTTAGTTTCACTGGCTTTACTGCAATGCACCGCAACGTGGCCAATGTCGCCTCACCTGTAACATTTCACCCTACTGCAACGTCTCTGGATGTGACCAAGCCCAACGCAGGAATAGCACTTCCGGCCGTTGGCATGCCCACAGTCACGAGCCATGTGTCCTTGGTCTCCACACCGATAGCAGGACATTTCCTTGCCTCTTCCTCGACCCCTGCTGCCGCCGCCACGACCACCATCAACGCTGCCGCCACCACGACCACCATCAACGCCACGACCACTTTGACTAGTGGGACAATGCTTGGTCTTCTGGTTTCTAAACATGTTTTTGTCCATAGCACGAGTGATCACAGGACGTGACGTTTGCCAACACTGTAGAGCTCTCCTCAGACCTTGACTCAATCGGACCGCCAGTCACTGAAAGCACAGGGGGAACATCACTCCAGACTCTGCTCCCTGCCAAACCGTTGCCCAGGATGAACTGTATCCCCTCGATTGGCAAAGCTGGACGTACACCAACAGCCACCATAACAAAACCACAGTCAATATACATCCTATGAACAGGAATAGGAAGAACTTTTAATCCCATTCCCCAACTCAGAAGGGTGTCACCAGTGTCACTTTCATAAGACAGAGGCAAAACAGAGACAACAAAAGCCCAAAGTCAAAAGCCCCTGTGTCTCGCAAGATTTTGCCCCTGTGTCTCGTAAGATTTTGATTGGAACTCTGACATTACTACCTACCAATGACACCAAGCCTTCTCCTATAAATGGAGCATAAGATGCCAAAACCTCAGATCCACCTAAGTGGGATGTAAGCACATCGGCAACACAGCAGCTTTCCACAGGAGCAGCCAACGCAACAGGCCCAACAAAATATCTTCCTCCCTCAAATGTTGCTCCAAGCGCAGGACAGTCTGCCTTCCAATGGCCTTTTTCGCGACAGTAGTGGCAAATATCATTATTATCCCCCTCAGATTTGACCAAACCCAATTTCCTTGGCTCCATCCCAAATGAACCAACCTTTCTACTTCCCTCAAAAACAGCCAGGGCCCCAGAGCGCCCTCCGAACCTGCTCTTATGAAGCAACACAAACTCATCAGCTGCCACAGCAGCTTCAGCCGCAGAAGTGACCCTGTATTCTGTTATGTAAGTAGCAATCTTGTCGACCACGGCCATGCCCCCAAGCCGAGGCTTCAGCCACTTTCACCACAACATTAAACACCCCGCCCAATGATCCCAAGGGAACCGTCGATAAAACCTACCAGGGGAAACTCCGCACAAATAATGAACTAACTCCCAACACAAGCTTACCTTACCGGAATGGACGGGCCCCCAGCTGTCATGGCTTGGCTCTCAGCCACAACAAACGCGCGACAGAAAATGAGGGCGTGAATAGAAAAAGAGTTTATTCACTGCTGCTGAAGGACACAATCAGGCGAAACAAATGACGAAACAAGAGGTCAGCGGGTCGTGGCTGCTCTTCGCGTTGCGTCCTCCTGCCAGAGAGAGAGAGAGAGAGAGCGAGATCCGGCCCGGTCCTTTATCCGGCTAACTCCAGCCGCCAGGTGTCCTCAATCCCAGCTGATAGACCAAAGGGAAAACCTTAAAGGAACATACACACACCAGAGATAACAAGGCAGGAGTCATCACATTACAGACATGCAACCCTTGTGTTCACATACAAGTTGGAAAGCCAATCATTAGGTAGGCTGAACGTGTCGTTGTAACAGCTGACTGCAGTTGCTTCAGCGAAGTGAAGGGCATTGATGGAGGATTTCCGTAAGCAGAATTTCAGTTTATATTCGAGGCAATTTTTCAGCATACTTGTCAAAAAAGTGGGAAAGTCACAGCGAGAAAAGTAAGGTGCAACTAAATATTTACAACGTCTGTCAGAACATAAGTGATAAGAACCATACATTCTGTAATCATAATCTTCTTAAACCCAAGGAGACGCCTTCAAATCCAAACCAGCATCCAAAAAGATATTCAGTTTTCTCTCACATTTAACGAAGAGAAGCAGCGAGTTCTCATGTTTGAAAAGCTGGAGCTAGGCAATGTTTGGCCTTTTTACTTTAAAAAAACAACTTCATTGTTCGTAAAACGTATAGATTACACACAGATTTATTTTTCTGAGTAACGGATACACTTTTCAATAGATTTCTGTTAAGGTGATTACAACAACAAGGAATTGTTTTTTTTATTGTTTATCCATGGATTTTAAAAAGACAATGTTTCTTTGTTAACATGTTCAACTTTGTTAACATTTTCAACTTCTCTTCTCATGATCCAATGCACTTACCATCTTCTGTTCAGTAAAATACAACATTCAGAATCTAATGTTATACTGTATATACTTGCACCGAGCAGCCAAAACCCTTCAAGCTATGCTGGCATGGCGCAAGTGTTCTTCCACAGCAAAACATGACAAGGTAACATTAGCTGTTAATGGATATTTCTAAAAAAAATTATTGTTAAAGTCCTCTGAATGCTCTCCAGTTTGAATTTTCTCCACGGATATATAAACACACACTTAAAGAGAGCTTATACTAAAGATACTCTGTGATGTTAGCTAAATGTCCTGGTGAGACTGGTGTAGACAAAATGTTGACATCCTGTCTCCTAATGTTTCACACTCTTGTGTTTTCAGATCCCAAAGTGAGCTGACGTCCTGTTGTTTCAGAGCTCGAAGTTGAGAGGAAAACTCCTCACTGAGAAGCACAAAATGTCTGCCACTAACAGCCCGCTTATCCTCGCCCTCCTCCTCCTCTTACTCTCGGTAAGCTGATTTAAAATTATTTTCTTCATTCTCTTGTTGTACCATTGAAGGATACAATGTATAATCTCCCTTCAGTTTGTGTGTGTAAGCTTACTCGTGCAGCTAAAACGATCAACATACAAACAGACGTGGCAACAGGTGGAGATTGACATGAATATATTCAGGCTAGGGCACAGGTGTTGGGGCCCTTCTTATGTACTTCTACAGTCGTTCAGCCGTATGAAGTGTCTGAATCAATAATTCATTGACGAGTGTGTGGTAGGAACGATGGATAAGGATGCATTCTCATCATTTATTCATTGTTTATTCAACATTATTCCTGTCTGTTCAATCTGTGGAGAAGGTCCTCGATAGCATTCTCTCATTCTCCTTCCTCTATCTGCTTGTCTCCTCTCCTCTCCATACAAAACAAGCTGTCTTAGTTATTACTGTTGTTAAATGTGAGTCATCACCCTTGAGCTGAAGTGTTGTCGGAGAAAATGAGAGATGAGCTTTAAAGAAGATGGTGGACAACAACACGTTGTATGAAAAAGGGGAAGGCAGAGTTTGAAAATATGATTAAAAGAGAAAGAGATGGACATTTAACTCCCTGTTTGTACAATTGAACAAATGAACAATACATACTCTATAGACTGGACTTGATCATGATCAGCAGTCGGGTGTTAATTTCGGAGTTTTAAAGGGGCCCTATTTTGCCTTTTGCGGTTTGACCTTTCCTGTAGTAGGGTGTTATATAGGTTTTTGTGCATGTAAATGGTCTGCAAAAGCTAAATTCCCAAAGTTCATTATATAATAAAGTGATCTTAATCTCTGCTTGATACTAAAACCAATGTTGAAGGAAGTATAATTACACCGTTATACTGGTCCTTCTCAGCTTCAAGGTACTACAATGTTTTTGTTAAAGTGGACCTATCATGCTATATTTGAATAATATATTGTAGGGCCATACCTATATAAAACATGTCTGTGAAGTTTTTTTTTCAAAATACCAAACAGATCATGCATTTTAGCCATGCCTGATTTCGCTCTATTTGCTCTTTTCCAGCCCTGTCTTCACAAGGGCTGATTCTGTGGCAAATGAGCTGCAGCTGACCACGCCCCCCTGCAAAGGAGGGGGGCTAGGCACGAGCGTCATGTTACCATACTGTTACCATGCTGTTACCATGCTGTTACCATGCTGTTACCATGCTATTACCATGCTGTTACCATGCTGTTACCATGCCACGCAACTTCTCATTCCCCTGATAGGTGGAGAGTTGCCCATATAGGCGGAGCTCCCCGTTTCTGACGTCAGAACCATTTCAAATCTGTATCAGTCTGTATCAGCTCCGTTGCAGCCCCGTTTTTAGAGATTTGGGTATGGAGGAAAAGAGAGAGGGTTGTATTTTCTGACACTTGGTGAGTTCCCTGACACACCGGGGACACATATTAATGTATAAAAGACGTACAAAAGTGCATTTTGCATGATAGGTCCCCTTTAAGGTTTGTGTAAATCTTGGTTTTCTTTAACATGAGTAAACATGTCTCTTGAGACTTTTCCAATATTTGCTAAGAATAGAAATAACACTACCTAGAAACTAGAAAGGACACAACCTTATTGATGTGATACATCAATAACATTGGTTTTTAGGACACAAGGGCTTCTTTATCCTGGAAGCTCCACAGGTGTTTCCACTTATTGTATCTGATTAGACCTCCACACAGTTCATTTGTTGCACCTTTGAGGCAGGATAATTTACTGGCAAATGGAGTTTGCTGATTTTTAGCCAAGATCCACCCAACTCATCAGGTGGACTGAGTGAAAAGACCCATGAGTATACGCTAGATATTTTTGACATTTTACTTTCCTAGCCTTTAATGTATACTGTACCTTAAAGGCTATTGTGGAAATAACATGTACACAGCAATTCACACATTGTTTTAAGCCTGTGGTGTTTGCAAGAGCCAAAAGTCTTTATCCAGGCTGTCTTTGCGTGCACATGGGTGCAATTTGTCCTCAGGGCTCTCTGCCAAAAAGTCAAATGATGTACTGAGAAGTAAGAATGGGCTAAACATGGGATTGTCACCCAAAAATACCAAATTGTTCCTGTGTGAAATCAAAAGTCAAGTGTTCTAGTTTTCTCTAGAATTTGAACTAGCTGATGTGCTTGTTTGTTATAACAACATCATTGGAAGTTGGTATGGCGTCCATAAGGGAGGACCAGCCGATTGCTAAGAGTATTAATTGGACGTTCAAAATTCAAATTTACCCGGCAAAGATGATCGTTCTCTATTTGAGCAACCCCCTTTGGTATATCAGGCTTTTCATGGGTCCTTAAAGCCATACATGAATTTGGTCATTGCAACATCATAATAGGTCTTGAATACATTTGTATGGGTCTTAAAAGACTTTTCTTGGCTGGAGAAGGGAACCAATATCTAAACAATTTTAGATTTAGTTTGATTGAGACATGGATTGCTGTTATATATACACATCTATTGTATATGTTAATAAATCCATGTATTTATGGTAATGCAAGTACTTATTTTCATTCATATAGTACTGCAGCTTTTAAGAAATTATATATTTTTCTTCTGAGCCCAATAATATGACTAAATAGTATCTACCATGTTTAACTAAGGATTTAAGATAAAAAAACATCCACATCAGATCCAGTGAATGCATATTCCAACCATATGTTCCTTTACTGCCAGAGCATTCAATGTAGCTGTACCACTGCAGACATTATGCTGTTGTTGGAGAGTGCAGCACATAAATCACCCAGCAGATTCGAGGATACAGACAGTGTGTCGACACTCGTTCCCCACGATGCTCCCAAAGCGCCTGCATCTCTATTACTCCAGTAGATCGTCAGTGCATGACTCCCATGCGAGTGCTGTTGACGTCAGCGGGTGAATGCTTAACTAATCCTCTCCTACACCTCATAAAGCTGTGACGTTGCGTCTCCCAGACTGACGCCAGCACACACAAGCTCCTTAGCAGACATTCACCTCCATCTCCACCCCCTCCTCAGTCCTAACGTCAGCCCCTCATTATGCAGCTGTCAGAGGGGGGCTGTGGAGAAGGTGTCTCTTGGGGTGACCTCCGTTTCTTTAGTGAAGTAGCTGTGGGACTCCCCGCCTCGATTGTGTTTACGCCGCTGGAGGGCTACAAGTTTAAACAGTCACTTCTGTGTGTCTGCCTACCACTTTTCAACAGATGGGAGTAACCCCTGGCACGGTCTGGTGTGAACAGTGCACGTCTGAAAGGCTTTCCTGCCTTGTTTAAATTAGAATAATGCCCCTCCTCCTGGTCAGTTGCTCGGGGAGAGTGCCAACAGCTCTGAACTGGTTTGTTTAATTGGCTGAGTGTTTAAACAGATCCAAGAGCAGAGACCTCTCCCACACTGTGGTGTGAACAGCATGGTGAAGCTAATGGAGCAGCATCTTCTATTTTACCTTTGGGTCCTTCCTCTGTGCTCTGATGTAATCTTCTGCCACTTGACTCTCTTTCTGTGTCATTGTGTGTGTGTGTGTGTGTGTGTGTGTGTGTGTGTGTGTGTGTGTGTGTGTGTGTGTGTGTGTGTGTGTGTGTGTGTGTGTGTGTGTGTGTGTGTGTGTGTGTGTGTGTGTGTGTGTGTGTGTGTTGATGTTGTTTTCCAGGATTACAGCCAACAGGTCCACTCAAACTGTGTGATCAAGATGGAGCAGGAGAAATGCATGGAAATGATGGCCTCGGACGATCCTGGGAACGACCCAGACTACGGTAGGTGATTGTGAGTGTGTGAGTGTTGCCTTTAATCTCTCTCCCTCATCATAACCACCACTTGTAACAGTTTCCAATTTGGGCTAATTATAACAGAATAAACATAGAGATTATTAACAATAATATCTTCAGGGTCAGCATACTAATGAGAAAAAGATAATTCTACAAATTGCGGTACTCTGACTTTGACCTGCTTGTGAGCAAAGAGAGATCATTAGAAATAATTCACAGTTTGCCTTTGAGTTTCTTTGTTTGATTCAAAGCATAACAAACTAAAGCAGTGGCAACAGAGACATTCGGCAAAGCAAATCAACTCTTTGGTTTCACTCTGAAGTGGGGGAAGGTCTAAGGCTTTAATTGCCAGCATCTCTTGATGAAGATGCTTAAAATGAAAGTTGATCACGGAGACAGTGAGTGACAGGCGTCTCTCTGAGTGATTTTATGATGGATGAAAGGAAATTCAGACTAGCTTTGTGCCATTTCTTCATTATTTTTGTTTGGCGACAAGTTTCAAGGGGTCAAATGGGTTCTCTACTGCGTAGGATAGCATTTGCAGATCGTGTACATCACCAAGGCGTCAGAGAAACAGAAACCAAGTATAAAAGCTGTTCAGAAGGCCATACATTTTCCTTCCTTTTGTTTATTTTAATATGGCATGATAAATAAGGAAATCATTGTACTGACCTTTTGGTTGAAAACTAAACAGCTATAACTCAGTTACATCATCCAGGGGATACCGAGTCACGCAACTCGGATCACCTGAGCCCAGGGACGTGCACAGGTACGGGCTATTGTTGCCCGGGCAACGGCCCGTTTTACCTTTTTGGCTGACCTGCCCCTCTGGAGAGAGCAAGAGTTTTTTTTTCTTTCTGTTGTGGTCGAATCAACATGATAAGCCCACAATTAGTATTGTAGTGTCTCGCTGCGGGAAACACACCAGCTTCATTCTTCTTCTACTACTTCTTTTACTTCTTCTTCTTCTCCTTCTTCTTACATGTAATTGCCCGCATGGTAAACTCCCTCGACGGGGCTGCTCGCTCTCTTCTCTTGATTGCCCTCTCTCAGAGAACACTTCACTGTCCCGCTTCATTGTAGGATTTCTGCCATGTCTCTACTTTAATTTGACCACCTCTGTTATTAAGTTATGGAATACTAAATAAATAAGTCCATTAGATACCTTACCGTTACTGCGCTCATAAAGAATGATAAGAATAAGAATAATGTGTATTGAACTGGTTTCATTAGTGAGTTTATTTAAGGTAATTATAGAAGCCCTATTTTATCAGTATGTCTGCACAGCAGTTACAATGGTCAAACTACATTGAATTGTCCCCATTTTTTCTTTAGTAGTTTCTAACATTAGATATTTTAGATATGGACCGCAAAACAAAAAATGTCCCTGGTTTTCATTTTAAAAATCAAGTCACCGAATGCAAGTAGTTGCCTTAGCTGTGAATTACTCTTCAAATAAATTAATGTAATAATCGCCTTGTATTTTTTTTCGGGGGGAGGCCATTTTTCCAGTTTAGAGCAATAGCCCCTCCAAATGTCTGTGCACGTCCCTGCCTGAGCCTTCTTAGTTTTGATGTTTTACTTTATGGCTGCCAATTCAATGTAATAGCTTGTCTAGAGCATATGCTTGTTCTGGTCTTGATTCGGTCTTGCCTTGCCTTGGTCTTGGTCTTGACTTGGTCTCGACCTCTTAAAGTCTTGGTCTTGTCTTGGTCTTGGTTAAGGTGGTTTGTGGTCTTGACTAAAACACTAGCTTCTCCTGTCAACCCTGCCACAAAGCTCCCGCTTGGCTCTAAGATAAAGAAAAAACAAATATTAAATCAGCATTTCCCAAAGCAGAGCCGGCGAATGATGTCACAAACTGAATTTGGAAATAAGACCGTCTTCTTTTATCTTCTGCATGGATGTATGCACATTTAATGTGAATACACATGACTCTCCCCAAAATCTCATCTATGTTTATGTTCCATCTAGACCTGTGTCCCCCAAAAAGTATTCTTATAACAAATTATCATACATATTATTCATAACGTCTCTGGCGAACTATCTTCTTCCTGTAGAAGACTTTCGCTCTTTATGATGCTGTTGTAAAATTATATATGAGTAAAAAAACCCTCAGCTAAATGAGAATATGTGGCCTTTTTTCACCCAAATTAAGTAACATATGGCTCTTGTTGTGAACTGTGTTTGTTCACCTGTTGTTTTCTCAGGCTGTCCGTGGATGTGGGACAACCTGACGTGTTGGCACCCTGCAAAGATCGGGGAGGTGGTGGAAGTCGACTGTCCCGAACTCTTCTCTCAGTTCATCAGCGAAGAAGACTATGGTGAGTTGCTTCCCATTTACCATCAGCAACTAATGCTGTTGACATGTTGAGGCTCCTCTTCACATGTCTTGTTGGAGTGCTCACATGGTAAAAGTTCATGTACTTTCATTGAATTGCAGATTTTGGTAAACATCTTGCCCACAAACACACATTGACATTATACATTACCCTAACTATGCAAATCAAAAAATGTATTTCTAACTTTAATACAAAGTGGGGACCAAAGAACACACACATACACAAACACACACAAACATACACAAACACATGACACACACACACACACACACACACACACACACACACACACACACACACACACACACACACACACACACACACAAAATAAGGTACTGAAATGATTAAAGAATTCGACAAATACATTTTTTACAACACTTTTGAAAATGTGAACGTTTCATTGGTCCCCATATAGTGTTAAGATAAGAATACGGTTTTGGCCGATGTCATCGTTAGGGGGTAGGGAATGTTTTATGTCATCGTTTGTCCTCACAAGTACAGTGTGTGCTTGTGGTTGGAAAATCTATTCTCTGTGTTACATTACACACATTTCAATTTAAGGGGAAAACCAACTAAATGAATCAAATCATTTAAGAGGGTACTACATCTTCCTGATTTCACTCAACATATTAGTACAGTATGTGTTTTAAATGAATTGTCCTGCGTCCACAGAGCCAGGTATGGTGAGTCGGAACTGCACTGAGTTTGGATGGGATGAGACCTTCCCTCATTACGTTGATGCCTGCATGTCTGAAGAAGGGAACAGTAGCCATCCGGTAGGTATCACTCTCAGAGTAATAGGTTAAATGAGACATTGTATATTATTGAAAAAGCAGTTTATTAACTTTTTGTTGTTCTTGTGATTCCAATTTAGGACATGTACTTTGTGTCAGTAAAGGCTCTGTACACTGTGGGCTACAGCACCTCTTTAGTGTCCCTCGTCATGGCCATGGTCATCTTGTGCAGGTTCAGGTGAGCCGTCTAGTGGTCAGGGGTGGTACTGCAGGTTGGTGGGGCGTGTTGGGAAAAACAAGGTTTATCAAAACATAGAGGGAGAAAATAACTGAAGGATATTTCAGGCATATTGCTTATTAACATCAAATATCTTAAAACACATTGACATTATTTTAGGATGAGGTAATCCCTTTCATGGTGAACATTATTATCGTTTTTCAAAAGAAAAGTTGTTAAAGGTCACATGTCATGCTTTTCCGGTTATTGCCCGTCCCCTTGTGTGTTATGAAGGTTTTTATGCATGTAAACGGTGTGCAGAGTCAAAACCCTCAAAGTACACCCTGTAGGGAGTAAAACTCTAACACAGAAAATACCTCCCCAAAACGCCTCGTTGGAGATACGTCACTGTCCATTTGATTCTTCCGGGTACATCATGATGTCATGTCGTCCCCGGAACGAAATGGACCAATCCGTGTAGCCGTTACGTTACGTCCGCGGAGCCGTTACGTTAAGCCCCCGCTGATTGGTCCAAATTGACCAATCCACGGACTTCCTCACACACTCAGTGCAGGCAGCTCTGCTGATCTCTCCTCCCTGGCTGCAGGCTGATAACAGACAGTTGGGATCGCGGCGAAATTCTCTCTGCAGACCCATTCTCACAGCGTTTATCAACCTTTTTCTTTCTCAATATCAAGCCACACTTATTGTTTTTACTTCGGCTGTGACTTTGTGTGTGCTCAGGGTGAGTTTGGCTGTGTTTCGCTGTGTATCGCTAAACAAGGAAATCTCCTTGTTTCCACGGAGCTCAGCGCGATTCACAACGTCCCGACTGGTCCCGACCAATCGGAGCACACTGGGCTCACAGGGAGGGGGGGGCAAGAGCTGCAAAGAGCCGTTTAGTGGAGAGAGTGAATACTGCTGAATACACATACTTTACAGAGATGCTGTATGCGAAACCAATGTGAGTTTGGAAAATTGCACAGTCTAAATCTATTATAGTAGACCTCAACAATGGAATTATGATCAGTGGAAATGGCCATGACATGTGACCTTTAACTTCTTGGTATGTACTTCTACCTCAATAAGTGTTAGTACTATCACTGCTTTTGCTGTTATCACTTCATGTACTACCACAACTACTACTACTATTGATGCAGCTGATGTTGTGGCTCCTACAGTACTGATAACAAACAAACACAAGACTTTCACCCAAGCGTCCGATTCCCGTGTGAAACCAGTCATTTTTACTGGCAATGTAATGTCATGTGAACACTTGAAAAAAAAGAAGAGAGATACTAATACAAATTATCGAGCGCTTTATCAGGTGCTCAAAGACGCTTTACAGAGGTAAAATAATGAGACAACATTTTCAAATGGAGCAATAAAATCCATGATATTTCTTTTGGGCTATTCCTAGACATAGACCACAGTAATTAATTCATGTTTACATTAAGAAAACCATGTGTATCAAGATACAACGCAAATACAATCCCCCTGGCTTCATCGTAGTGAATGCGGGGGCTTCTTCCCAAATGGAAAATGTGGCACGCCCCACCAAGCTGCAGTACTCTAAAGCTATTTTCACTTTTGCCTCTACAATTGCTGCTTCAACTGCTTTTACTACGACTATATAACTGTGTGAACTATTTCTGCATGTTGATCACTGAATGACAACAAAACAAACCTCAACGTATTGTTCCACTGCATGCAGTTATTGTGTTTATTAAAAAACGTAATCAGTGTGTTCCTGTCTGTTGGCTTTAATCAGGAAGCTGCACTGTACGAGGAACTTCATCCACATGAACCTATTTGTGTCTTTCATCTTGAGAGCGATTTCAGTCTTCATCAAAGACAGCGTGCTGTATGCCGAAGCAGACAGTGAGCATTGCTTCATACACACTGTGAGTAACACCAACAGGCCTGCACACGTTCATACAATGCTCTTTGTTTTACATGTTAACAGGCAACGGATGATTTGCTCAAACCTAACAAGGAATTATTTGTATCTATATACATTATTTATCTATAACAAGGTTTTTCTCGAGAAGACCAATTTTCCCATGGTGTCTTTTTTTCTCCTTCAAGCTTGAGTGTCGAGCAGTGATGATATTCTTCCATTACTGCGTCCTCTCTAACTACTTCTGGCTCTTCATCGAGGGTCTGTACCTCTTCACTTTACTAGTGGAGACCTTCTTCCCTGAGAAGAGATATTTCTACTGGTACATCATCATTGGTTGGGGTGAGCGACAAACCACAACATGCAAACTGGAATTCTTATCCCATCTCATGAATCGTTACTAATGTGTGTATCCTTGTTTTCTTGTCAATTTAGGAACCCCCACAGTGTGTGTGACCATCTGGGCAGTGCTGAAGTTTCACTTTGATGATAACGGGTAGGTTTTGAACAACAGAGTTTAGTACCAGTATGTTGAAGTGTGTCTGACAATGCTTTGAATGTGATGTTGTATCCTCCTGCTCCTTCAGATGTTGGGACATGAATAACAACGCTGCCATCTGGTGGGTGATCAAGGGACCTGTACTCGCTTCAATTATGGTATGTTGTTATCACCTGTATATGCAGTGACATAACAAACACAACATAAACAAGATAGATAGATGAAAGATATGGATACTTTATTGATCCCAATTTTGGAAATGATTTTGTCACAGAATCAGAAGTGTGTTCAGACATTAAAATACAATACTTTAAATACTTTAAAAAGTGGAAAAGAGAATTAAACATTTAAAATATTATATCAAATAACAATATAAACAAAACTTTATATAATATTAAACAATTAAACAATATTTGTAAATACATCTTGTCTGTAGGTCAACTTTGTGCTCTTCATCGGTATCATCGTCATCCTCGTCCAGAAGTTACAGTCCCCAGATATCGGTGGAAATGAATCCAGTATTTACCTGTAAGTTGTTTTATGTTGTCTTTTTATTGAAATGTTCTGTCTGACATTTAAGTTTTATGTTTCAATAGCTATATTTCAACAGAGGGGACATAAGGAAAGCTCACTTTATCAGTGCTTTTGCACTGCATTAGCATATTTCCAGTCCCTAGTGGGTTAGTAAGCACTGAACCAAAAAATAGACAACCCATATAACTATTATAAGAAAACCCATTCGTATTGAAATATACAGTATAGTCCCTTATGCATCTACACCATAGATCTACACCCACTGTTTGAGAACTCGATTGCAGTTTTTCTCACCAGCCAATCAGTGCAGAATATGCTTTTTTGTAAAAGGGGATCTTACACAAGCTAAAATTGAGTATTTCAGCAAACTGTATACCAAACAATTTTTTTTATTTTGAACATTAAAGCATGTAAACACGTTTTTGTAAAACCCAAAACCAAAACATGAACCTAAAAATGAGCAAAATATATCCCCATTAATTTTGTAAAGGTCCCATGCCATGGCCATTTCTACTGATCATCATTCCATTGTTGTGGTCTACTAGAATAGATTTATATTGTGCAATTTTCCAAACTCACATTGGTTTCTCAAACAGCATCTCTGTAAAGTATGTGTATTTACTCTCTGTCCTAAACGGCTTGTTCGAGCTGCTGCCCCCCCCCCCCCCCCATGAAAATGAGGACACACTGTATTCCAGTTTCATCATTATTCTGTGTGTTATTTTGCAGGAGGTTGGCCCGCTCCACTCTGCTCCTGATTCCTCTGTTTGGGATCCACTACACTGTGTTTGCCTTTTCCCCCGAGAACGTGAGCAAGAGGGAGCGTCTGGTGTTTGAGCTTGGACTCGGATCCTTCCAGGTAACTGATCCTCCATCATGGCCTGAGAATGACTATTTACAAATTCTGTACCTTTGTATCAGCCATTGAAGGAAACTTAGGGATTTTAAAACATATGTCCATTTATTAAGACTCAAGTATGACCTGACTGCTTGGAATCTATAAAGTTGATTTCAAGTTTTAAATCAAGTCTTCAGCTTTTATATGAAAACGAGTGTGAGTTATTGTATGTGAAAATACCATTATGAAAATGAATCCTGCTGTTTGTTTCACAGTAGTGTCTTTTATCACTCACTGCAGTGGTGTTGTCCTTTTAAAGTTGATATGTAAGTGTTCTTTGTTGTCTAATTCTTGGACCTTCTGTTTCCCCAGGGCTTTGTCGTGGCAGTCCTCTACTGCTTCCTGAACGGGGAGGTAAACATCATCACTGACACCTTTACACCAGTTCTCTGAATTCACAAATTAATCACAGACACATACAAACACAACTGATTCATAACATACCTGTTTAGTTTTAAAGGATCATATGTCAATTATTGATATAGATAAGGCTTATAGTTTACAGGATTTATTTTCAAACCAAAATATATATTGGAAATGGAGTGGTAATTAAAAGAAAATGCTGAATTTGATCTAATTTCCTTCATTTATTTGACATGGACTATTTTTGATAAGCTGAGGTTTTTCTTGCAACTTTTAACCATTTTTAGGTGTGTGGGCATACAATCTTTTTCATTTTAGGGAAAAATATTTGTCAGAAAGAATCCCTAGGAAGCTAATACAATGAAATATAGCACAGACCGAGCTGTGAGGGACATTGAGCTGGCCTCTTTCAAGCGAGGTCCATTAATAATGACCTTGTGAAGTATATCCCTCAAGGTGCAATCGGAGATCAAGAGGAAATGGCGCAGCTGGACGGTGAACAGGTACTTTGCTGTGGACCTGAAGCACCGGCATCCTTCGCTGGCGAGCAGTGGGGTGAACGGGGGCACGCAGCTGTCCATCCTCAGCAAGAGCAGCTCGCAGATCCGCATGTCCAGCTTGCTGGCCGAGACCCCGGCGACCTGAGTCCCACCGGGGGGGATACCCCCAAACCCGATGCACCCATCCTCCTCCCCATGACCAGCCTCACCAACCCGTTCCTCAACCCGTACCCCAACCCGTACCCGGACGACACCATGATAGAAACCCAGCTCAACTCCAGCGACCCAGAACAGCCTCTTGTCTGACCTGCTTTTACCCCAATTATGACCCAACCTGAACGTCTGGTGCCAAATAATCTCTTTAAGTCCCGAACTCCGAGTTCAGGAGTGAAACACTTGGTCCACTTCAAAGGGCATGATTACGAATTCTAGTGAATATCTAATGTCCTGTTGGGCGCTTGATCTTTCTGTATATATTGTATTACTGTTGTCCGGTGCTACAGTATGTGCTGCTGTATCGCACGTGTTGGGGGGGTAGTTTATTTCTGCAGCCCCCTCACAGTGATCATTCCAGTCAGTCTGAGAACGTTTTTAAAAACAATTCTCAAGTTCACCCTTTCTTTAAAATGTGTTTTTAGACTGTATATATACACTGTATTGCTCTTTAGATGCAGACATCCCACTGCCATGCCATTTGAAATGGTTCCGTTATTCATGTGAACACCGTAAAGGGAAACTCTGCTGATTTTACACATTAAGTTTATCCCGTTGAGTACTGAAAAGGATAACCCTTAGCGATGGCAGTGTGATGACATCAGAGTTATTTTAGCTAAAGCTTGGCATTTAGCCTTTTTATGTGAAAACCTGATTTATAAAATGATGGTATGCTGTTTAAAAGATGCAGTTTTCCTGTGTATTACACAGAGTTTTCTAGAGTTTCCCCCTCAAATTCTTGATATTCCGGCCTCTGCTGCTAATATTCTGACCCGCCCTGATGTACAGTAAATACCTTAACTGGGACATTTTTTATAAATATGTTGACGGAAATTTAAGAATGAAGGTTCAAGCCTAAGTCAGTGTTAGAAATTTGAACTTCTCACCATCAAATCAATGTTATTTATTGAGCTCAAACATTATGGACCCCAGGTCATACCCACACTTATGGAACACATTCAGGCTATTCCCCACTACTGTAACAAGCCTTTGTTTCCTGTGTAAACTGTGACTGATGTAAAACAAAGAGATGAAGACAAACAGGCTGAGGAATGTCGAAGGTGACATTTCACCTGGATCCAACAAGTTTGAGAAAAGCAGTATTTATGAGAAGGACATATTTTTTCCATTTATGTGAATTGCCAAAAAGAGAGAAAAAAACATACCAGGGTTAAATGATGATAACTATTCTTCAGATGTCTTCGCAGTGCTGAGGTTTGCCGATGACGACCACAAACCTCTCTTTTAAATCTCAGCACTGGAAACTTGACCACTGAGAGGAATACTTTTGGAGTGCGTCTGTAGTTTTAAACGGCCGTTAGTACAGAAAATGTCAATGATACTCATGGAAGAAAGCATCATGAGTTCAAGTGCTTGCATGAACATGCATTTATTGTCCATGTGGTTTAGTGTTTTGGTGATAATTCAGTGGTGTTAAAGTTTATTTTTCTTCAAGAAACGTATTTCGAGCTGTTGTGGAGGCTATGCGCTGTAATACAGATTCTCTTGTCACTGTGTAAAGCAAAGCCTCTTCAACAGGGCTCCTACAGGACATTTCAACATTGTACTTGACCATCAGAAAGCACTTCACTGCTTTTTGGAGAAGATTTCCAGATTTGTTTCTGAAAAAAACGACCATATGAATAATCAGTTTTCATTCTGATTAATGAGGGCTTCTTCAGACAAATCCCTCGTACCAGTATCTCTATGTCTTTCAGCAGTTTGCAACTCTTGTGGCATTTGCTCTCTTTACGCTTGAAGACAAGCACATAGTCGTTACTCTTTGTGGCGGACTTTTCAATCGGGGGTAATACTGTAACTCCAAAGACCAACTCCTTGACTTTTTTGCACGGCCGTATCTGTTTGCGAAGGCTGTGTTAGCTTTGCATTCGATGTCACTGCTGATGTTTTGGTCTGACTCGACTATCCTCTAAATCCCTACGTTCTACTCTACTTTTTGTCTCCAAAAGTGCCTTTAAGCACAAAACAAGTATTTTGATTTGTCCTTTTTCATTTCAAAACGAATCTGCAAAGAATAGAACGTGGTTGAACAAAGTGCTTTTATGATGCTTAAGACTAAATCAGTATTTTAAACCTGGAGGCCTTCGAAGTACTTTAAGTTGTCTTTGCTAAAGATGAGCAGAACATACGACCGATTGGTGTTTTAAATAAAGCAATGCTACAGACTAATAACTACGTCAGTGACTGTACAGTATATTACATGAACACACTAAGAAATATGTTTAGTTCCCCTACACATCCTTCATTTTTACTTCCTAGCGGAAAAGGGAAAGTTAAACAGTCACGCACCCAAAGCTCTTTTCTTTTTTTCTTTATGAAATCCTAGTATTGTTTAAGGGGCTTTTGTCAAAATGTTCCATAAATACGAGTCCATATTAGAAAATTTGGTCTAGCTGCAATTGTATTTTATAAGAGAAACTGGAGCTGAAATCTTTTATTTACATGTACTTACTGTTTCATCTTTGACTCCACATTATTTATGACTAATAATAATATAATAATAATTATTGTAACATACATCTGCTCAGCCGAGCATACACTATAATCATATAGTTTTCTGCTCTTTAAAGTCACACAAAAACATTGTTTTGGTAATTTGCAGATAAAGAGATGTCAAGTACGGAGTCCTAAAGGTGACACAATGTCGTTAAATAATAATACTTTTTTATACATAGAAAAAAAGAACAATGATTCAAGCATTTACTTTCTCTGGGATCAACCTGGGTTTAAGGTTATGAGTCCATTTACCCCCATTTTCCATTTTACAGTTATTTAAGATAACTGTAAAATGGAGAATGGGGGTAACTGGACTCTTTCTTGGCTTATGGCCAACACTTGAAACATGGATATAGGGAAATGGCTAAGCGTCTCTAAAACCATATCTGTGAAAACATAAATTATTTAGGAGGCGCTCTATTATTGACAGAATATTATCCTACAGTATGTTACTCAAATGATATTATTTGTTTTAGTAAACATCTCATTTATCGCAGCAGTAAATCTTAACACCCTTACTTTCCCTTCTCGATTCGATTTGTGTTCAGTTTTGCTCAGAATGTCAACTCATCTCTTGACCTGCAAATTGCCAAAATGCATTCCTTCTTGGGTTATCCAGACCATGAAAAAGAAGTATGACCTGAAACTGTCTGGTCTGCTGTGTGTATTCAGAGTGACATGCTATAATAAGTGAAGGGCGTGACAATCACGACCCACTCTACTTCGGTCAAATATTCAGTTAAATTCATCACAGACATTTTTGACAATCTCACCGGCACATGCACCCATTGCTTTTGACATCTTTCTAAATGATTTCCTTTAGTGTTAATATGGGAGTTGGAGCCTTATATTGCCAGTACTATGTTGATGTCAGACAAAGGTGTTGCTATTATTAAAAGAGTAAATATTCATTTAAACCTGTTGTTTTTTAACTATGAAGTAGTTAGTTGAAGTGTTTGAAAAAAGGTCTGTAGCCAACCTTTGTGACTATAAACTGCAGTTTAAATGTGCGAGACAGAAACAAGCTGCTGACGTTGTTCCTTGTAAATGCCGTTTTCTGTGGTTCAAAGTTAATAACTGTCATTTAAAAATGTTGCGCTGTGATCGTTTTCCTATATTTCATTGTTTTTTGGTAATGGTGTATAAACGACTGTATAAAGCCTCCTGTAATGCCTCTGTACTCTCTAAAAGGCTGATGCATGCGCGTAAAATCGCTTTTGATCTCATTTTGACCGGAAGATGTAATAACAAAGAGAGGAACACGCTTTCAGGCCATTAAGGGAATCAGAGCTGCTTGCTTGTTTTTAAATGGATGAGGCAATTAATGAACTCGAACATGCATATTGTGTTTCAACTGTGAACAATTATCAAATTGGGCCCATGGAATACTTTTCCTTTGATTGTAATCTTTGCAGACATGAAGAAAAGTGAAGTGCCATAAAAACCGTCTGCACAGTTTGATTTTTACTTTATAGCATGACCTGTTTTCAAATGTTTTTCCTTTTCAGATTTTTAAAAGCGGTTATCTTTATTGAAATGCTTATTTGTATCGGTAGCCTGTTAGAAATACAAATAAAAATGGGGCTCAGCACTTTGTGTACTAATGGCTGAATGTAAAAGTAACCTAAAGCACTCTGCTGCGAGCCTGCTAACGTTTGCTCATGAGCTCTCTTTTCATTTGATCTATTTCATTGCACATTGCACCATTTAATGTTGTTTTGGTGTGCACAAGAGAAGAGTTTTTTTTGTACATTATGGAAGTATCGACAATAAATGTTTTTAACTTGTTGGCTGAATGTTGTTTTGTGTTATGGTTTGAAGGATAAGGCTGGTGTTATAATAGGTTTTTCATGTGAGGAAAGAAACTACCAACATCAACATGTGTTAGTCCGCCTCAGTACTTTTCATTTCCTCTTCCCTTTTTAAATCTTTAAAATAACTTCAAAATATACATCGTGAAAAATACTCAGTAGTTATAAGCAGCCTGTCGATTGAGTTATCTACTGTCTCTCAAACAGGAGGAAGCAGTGCATCGTTTGGGTTTGGGACTATTTTCAGGGGTGTAAGAATACACATTTGGTGATTTCCAGTTTACATTATATGTGGCAGCAGAACAGTGTATTGGGAATAAGTGTCAAATAAACTACAATGTGTGTGTAAATGGTAATGATTATGATTGAGTATTAATGTGTTTGGATCAGTTGACAAAAACGAACATATTTTTTAGAAATTAGATGTTATTTTTAAGATTAAATTCTAGGAATCATTGGGATAAGGCTGTGTTCCACAAACAGAGCAGGGATGATAGAAAGTATTGAGAGATGGACCAAGACATTCACAATTTTTGGGTTTTCATGGGACATTAACAGTTAAAAAATGATATATGATCAACAGCCTGGTCCTGTAATGTTCACCCCCAACCCAAAAAAGAAGACACCACATGAGAAACTTGCATTCTCGTAGTAAACCCGGAACCTGTAAAAGAAACATCACTTTCTCAACTGAGAAGGAGAAATAACACTGAAAAGGAATGTAATCTAACAAGCAAAGTCCAGACACATCATGAGAAGCTTTCTACGCAAAACATCACATTGAACATTCTCAGTTAATATCTCCCTTCACTTCCCCACTGCACAATTTAACATTCGATGAAAGCTTTGTTTTTGTAATTCAAACACAGTTCTCATCATATATTTTGCCACAGAAGCACATCTGTTGTGCTGCACAGTAAAGACATAGTTGAGCGTCACAATCTTAAATATATGATGTTGATACACAGATTTTAAATGCAAACCTACTGAAACACCGAGTTACTGTATGATCAAGGCACTGTAGCGGTCAGAAGCGGAGTAATGACATATTTCCTGTAAATATAATTAATGAGTGTGCTGACTTGCTAACTATTTACCAAATGAGAAACATTATATATGAATTCAAGGCATAGATACACAACAACTGCAGTTCATCAACTTGAAGTTATTCCTCAGGTTCTGGATTAGCATTAGCTTTAGCACAGCGATCAGCAACTGGGCATCACTTACACTAACTAATACAGAAATATACATTAGAATCGTATTCACATTTTGCAATATTACATATAAGAATAGTATAATAACAAACATGTATAATTCAGAAAAATATATAACATATAAACACCAATTTATTCATTTCAACCCCGTTTTTAAATCTTTTTTTTTTTACAGTAACAAGTTCATTCTATGTGATTTATAAATATGTTAGATGGACAGTTCCGTTGCTATGAACTTAGTTCCAGTCTATTTACATTCACACAAAGCGGAGAAATATTAATCATACAAATAAATAGCTTTTACAGTCAAGTGCTCCAGATGTGCACTAGTGCAATGTGCAACATGGTAACACGGGCATATTCTATTAAACAGATCAATTGCCCTACTTGCCCAACATTCAAGAGACTAGTGGCACTGAATGAATAAGAACAATAATTATCTTGAAACTGAAACTCAAGAAATGTGTTGGTGAGAATTTCTTGTAGACCGCATGCCCTTCAGCGCTTGTGACATACGCGAAATGAACAACTTGGTACAGTAGATAAACTTCATCAGATATTTTAGACTGTGTTGGGTGTTTGATAATTTAACCATTCTACTTTTTAACAGCTTCAACTCAAGTGAAAACTGCCGTATTGTAACCCTAAATTGTAGGTAATTCACCCAACCTACTTAAGTTTGAACTTACTTAGCAAACCTCACAGCTGCAACACATTTGTGGCTGTCCTCACAAACACAAATATGAACCAAAACAACACAAACACAACAATGTATCAAAAAGCAGAGCATTGAAAGAGCTGTGACAGAATAAATTATGTAAATTGTTACTTATAAAGATGATTTTCTATTGATTTATGTTTAAACAATGACAACGTTTTGAAGCCATATCTGTTACTGTTGTAAATACAGAGTAACAATGTGCTGGTTGTCAGTAAGATGTGTAGGATGACCCCAAAGCTAAATCTTTCCTATGATACCAAATCAATAAAAAATACTTGAGCTCTATGTCTTGCCCATATGAAGCCTTTTAGTTTGAAATTAATTCATATTATGGGGGAAAGGAGTGTGGGATAATGGGAATCGAAAAAGTTAGGCATAAGTCAACACGTTTGGTTGTATATGAGGCAGCCCATGTAAGATTCTGCAACACATCCATATCGTACGGAGTTACGAGGTACCTTGAACATTCTTAGGCTCTGTGGTTTGGTCACTGGACGTCGGCCAGATGCCGAGCAGTTTACATGAACAGCAGCGACTGTGCCTCAGACGCTGGACACGTTGCTGAGCGTGAGGGTGTGTGTCTCTGAGGCCGGCTGATCTTTGGGGCTGGATTTGTCCAGGACGGAGATCTGTGTAATCGTGCTGCTTTCAGTGAACAACGTGCGACGCCGTTTACTGTAGCGCAGGTACTTCTGAGTCTGCCACTTCCAAAACCTCTTCTTAAGCTCTGCCTGCACCTACAAAAAACATACATAAATAAAAACCGATGGAATGCTTAAGAGACCAGATCGCATTGTGTTCTTCTCTAAAAGGTACATCTTGGTCTGTAACAGGCTTTTTTCTTCTTCCAGGACTAAAAATAAATATTACTAAATTTGCAGCCCATTGAATATAGACACTTTCGGATTCTTTTCAGAAACATACCATAGAATTTTAGCCTTGAAAAAATCAAGTATATTTGTATTATTTCTCAGAAAATAAACTATTGTTCTGCATGTCCTCACAGGTGTTTTCACTTGTTTTGCCTGATTAGACTGCATCTCTTTTAACCTGTAGTTAGAACCCAGGGTTCTAACTACAGGTTAAACCAGGGACTGAAAACACCTGTGAGTGTGGAGGCCCTGGCCAGAGTCACACCAGTGTTTACAAAAGCATCTGCTTGGAGCTGCTTTAATTTATTTGTGCTTCATCTGAAAATAAAAGTGGTGAGAATCCCAAACAAGAATACAAATAAATTATAACAAATAAACCCAACTTCTTTATACATATTATGAGCCAAACGTTACCAAATATACCATACCATACTATATAACTCTGCAAAGACTCCTTCACATCATGCAAACAGACAGCCAACAGTCCTTATATAAACGTACCTCTTTGAGCATATTTAGAAAACTGTTTACTTACAAATGCATTTGGCAAATGCATTTTATACCTGTGAAATCGATGCACTTTCATTCTCATCAAGAATGGTATTTTTTCATATGTTTTATAGCCACTATTGAGATTTTAAAAGGATGTTTTTAATGTTTGATGTCATATTTTATGATGATATCACCTCAAAATGGACTCCACGCAAATCCTTTGTTTTTAAAGGCTAAACACTTTTGGTTGGATAATAACCTTTGTGAATTTTGGAAATGATTAAATATATCTTTCCTGTTCTTCCACTTGTTTCCTTTTCCTTATTTCTTCATGTGTTTCTTTTCTAACTCGTTTTTTTTAATGACAAACCATTTATATCTTTCTCGAATTTGCTTCAGTCATCAGGGGATACAACTTTGCCACCTCTGTTATTGCGGCCAAAGATTTTAATATCATCGTCATTCCCATAGAAACACATCTGTGCCTTTATTGCCTACACCCTGGACACGCTGTCTCAATGTCTTCAAATTCACATATTACTGAATGAGACCAATAGCCTACTATGAAACATGTCCAGATCTGAAACATTTATTACGAAACTTCATAAATATACTATGAATAATATATATATATTTAAAATATGAACAACTTCTTGGATGACATGCAAAACCAATTGTATGGTCCTTTACTTGTTAAAAAATGTTAACTAAACTTCAGGTATGTTTGCAATAGTAATAATTAAGGATATTGCCCTCCATAACCAATTCCAATGAGATCATATGAAATATTTAATTATAAGCCTGCATATAAAGTATAGTATTGACTTACCTCGCCATTCAGGAAACAGTAGAGCAGGGCAACAACGAATCCCTTCAGAGCAGAAAAGTATTATAGGAACAGTATTAAATACTAAAAACGCACATCCGGAGCAAACTTCAATCTCCAATATCTCAGTGTTCATACTTAAGTTTGTACCAGTGTTGTGTGTTGTACCTGAAAGGATCCAAGGCCGAGCTCTATGAAGATCCGTGCCTCTGCTCCTGTGTTCTCTGGCAGGAAGGCAAACACCATGTAGTGCATCCCAAACAGAGGGATGAGGAGCAGAGTGGATTTGGCAAGCCTCCTGCGCACGTTGTAAATAAAAGAATACCCATGAAAAATACATAAAGTGACATAAAGTTCCTGAATGTGTTTGTGTGTGCATATCTTAAAGTGAAGGTGAATGTAATCTCTTCTCACTTGAAGTGACTGGTGTCATTGCCACCGACACCGGGAGATGTCAGCTTCTGGACCAGAATCCTGATCACGTTAATGAAGATGATGAAGTTTACCTACATGAAACAAAGAAAGACCTAAAGAAAAACACAAAGCCAACACAGTATATGCTACAACTGTAGCAATTGTTATTGTCTGGCATACCTTTGGAAAATTGAATGAAAAAGGGGAAAAAGTTCCACTCTTTATTTTGTTTTGTTGATGGCAGAATAAAACCACTCGGCCCCCACTGAGGGCATGGTTACACATGCGCAAAATTATCATTGGCTAATATTTGCCTCTTGTTCAGTTGAAATTGAACAACTTCAAATTTGAACCTTGTATCGCATTGAGTTGTTCTTTTGGGAAACTTTGGTGAAGTCGCAGCCTTAACCAATAGCAAAGAGGTGTCGCACATGTATCTTTCATGGTCTATTGTCAGCCATTACCTACAGTATAACCCTAAAATCAACCCCATTTCAAATTGGGGAAAAACAAAGTCCACTGTTTTTGCTGTTAACAGACAAAGATAACAAGCCTTTCTTGGCACTCTGTGCTTTTGTTAAATCTAATGAGAACACAAAATACGTTTCTACAGTAGCCAGTGCCAAAGAGTCATACAGACCCTATCCAAGATTGAGGACTCTTATAATTCCTCAATAGCTCCCATTGTTACTGTGCTGCACTCACCAGTAGTGATGCAGTTATTGGAGCTTTTATGATCCACCAGATGAAGGCCACATCTGTGTCATCCCAACACCTGGGACACACAACAGTAATGAGATAAACAAGGTGGTTACATGGGTGCAATTTTGTTCATCTCAACACTTCACACACGAAACCACACTAACCTCAGCTAGAACAGTGTGTTAGAAATATAAGAAGCAATGCTAAACTGAACTATCTAAAGATTAACTCTAATTTGTCAGCATTCAACCCTTCTGAGTGTTTTTGATGTAACAGGTGTGCGTAAAAGTCATTAGAAAACCCTTTCTGCTCCTATAAATGTTCTCAGATTTTCTCCCGCAGAAGCTCACCCCTTGTTATCGTAGAAGTTTCGAGTGAGGATCCACGCCATTATGATCGTTGTTGGGAGACCTTGGAGATACAAACACAGTGTTAACATTAAGAGAGAGAAAACACAGAGCTCTAACAAGAACCAGAGAGAGGAGGGAAGGTAGAAAATTAAAGCAAACACTGAAAGGTGAAAGAGAAAGATTGCCCACCCCAGCCGATGAGTATGTACCACCAGAAGTATTTCTTCTGGAAGACAAAGGTGAGAGCAAGCAGCGTCTGCAGGTACATGCCTTCCACCAGAAGCCAGAAGTAGTTGGCTAGGATACTGAACTGGAAAAAGGCCACAGCTGATTTACAGGACGCCTGTGGGACGAGGGTTAGGGTTAGGGCAAAAAACAACTGCATTAGAATTGTTGCATAACTAAATGAGAATTATGTTTTCCATCAACTGGTTCTAACTGCAGACTAAAGCTTAGTTTTTTCAGGAGTTGGTAGTGGATAGCTATGCTTAACACATGACTGTGATTCACAACGAAACACTGTAAGATAAATTGAGGTGGCAAGAGAGTTCATGAATTAGTTTATATTGGTTCAAGCAAGTATAGAGTAGAGAGATCTGTCTAGGATGTGTAAACTTAGCATGGCGTCCAAACAGGTCGTCTTACCTATAAGGTAAATGATAAATCTGTACATTTTGTCCTCGTTGGTTACTGTTTATTCAAACTAGTCATGCCAAAATATTGCATGTTTCTCTCTGACTAGCCATATTGGTTTTAAACTTAAACATAAGTAAGTAAATTACTCTAAGGCTACATTCACATGATTAGCGGTTTGCTCTTTGCTCACAGCGAGGTTGGATGCAGAGCCTTGTGGGAAACACAGCTATTTAAGTAATGTTTCTGGTTACCTCACTTGCTAGCTTGCGCCGCTTCTTTCAACTTCTATCTGATTGGTTACGTATGAAAACGTTAACTGTAAACTAGCTGTTTTACCGCGTATCTTGTGAATGTAGCTCAAGTCATCCTGACACCTGACAGTATAGTCAATGAAATCACATGCACATTAAACAGAACTGCTGCATTGGGAAAACAAATATGATATATAAACCATCTATATTTAATTCCCTCTTTTATTGAAAAGAAAGAATTTGGTTAAAGTTTTATTACATTTCAGTATTGCCTCTAGCTGCTTCATTTTAAATGAGAACCGTGTGAAAGGTGTTAAATATGCATAATAATAATAATAATAATAATAATAATGCTAAAGGACTCAGGCTAAAGCTAGCCAAAAAGTTAGCCAACTGATGATCCCTGTAGAGGACAATAAAGGAGCTAACTTATTGTTCTTGTAAAGAAGATGTATAGGTTAGCTTTCGGTTGATACTACAGTAATGTCTTAAGTATAACCTTTTTTAGATTCCTGTTATAAAAACATACTTGGACAAGCAGATCAGATGAATGCTTTTTAGTTCATAATTTCAAACAATAATTACTTTACTACATGAGAAAAAGCATGAGGATATGAACACATCAATGTGTGTGGCCAAATGTAGTGTTTGGCTGGTGAAATCTCATTCTAAACAACACCATCTCCTGATAAATTTTTCAGCAATTTTCCTGTCACTATTTTCCTGTCTTTTCCCTCTGAGTTTTGTTTTTGGTTCAGATAGAGCACAGCAGCGTTGTCTCGTCTTCTTGTCTCTCTGATGGCTCTTTTTGACCAAAGCAGTGATGGTGATGTGCTGACGCTGGTCCCTCATAGCCAAACAAGAGGGGCACTTATCATCTCTCCATGCAGAAAAGTAGGAGAAACACTTGTCATTAATGCTCTCTCAGGCTCCGCTTAGTCACTCCCAGCATGTCGAGCCTATACGTTTTCGCTCTCTACGATAATAAGCTCTTATGAGTTTGTGAGATTCGTGCCAGTAAAACAACATGCAGGTTATCTTTCCTCCTCAAACAACCAACAGACTGTATTCACATGAAAGAAGTCATTTAGTTTCAAGTTTTTGTGATTTATTCTATCAATCCTAATTCTGTACATCCCACCTGAGATAAAATATTGATTTCTTTCTTTATCCTTTCTTCCCATTTAACTTTTGTTCTCATCTTCTTTCCTCTCTGATTCCCTTCCTTTCATTTCAATTATAATTCTTTATATATTTAGTACTTTATTTCCTTGTAATTTTTTAACTGATCTAAAAGTACCACAATTCCCGAAAGTGTTACCTAACCAAAAACGTCGCTCTCCTCATCTTCACTCTTCACTTTTGAGACTTGAGAGCATTTTACTGCTTTATGTGTTTCCTTCCAAGCTGGATTTTAGAATACAGGACAAAACTACTTGTTGCGTGACACGGTTTTCTTTCTATATCGAATTGAAGCCATGGTTTCACATTTGTAAAGGATGAGTCCTTCATAGGTAAATATAGACACTAATGGACCTACAGTGGGGTTTCACACTCACAGTGGACATGGAGCAGTGGTCCAGGTTTACATCTGAAAAAAGAACACCATCTTTAATGAAGACAGCGCTCGCTCTCAGGATGAAGGAGAAGAAAAGGTTCATGTGGATGTAATTCCTGGTGCAGTGGAACTTCCTGAGAAAGCAGAAAAAACGTTGTTTTCATTTCTTAAGAGGAGGTATCTTTGTAAAGACATGTAGGGTATATGTAAGAAATTATTTGTAAGCCTGGTAGCTTTGGACATTGTGTTTTGAGTTTTGAGAAACCGAGGTACGTTTGAGAAACCGGCTCGAGATATACTTTTTGTTATATTCCATGGAATGCTCTTCACATCCCGATAGCAATGAATATCTGAAGTGCTTTGAGAAAAAATACATAAAAAATGTCATCTGTGGAAGCTGTGGTGCTGTAAAAAGCACGACCAATCATCTGAGCCGGCCCGGCTAAAATAACTGGATGACCTACCTGCCTGTCAGCCTTCCATCTGGGCACAAACTTATCTCGTGCAAATTCTAGCGCACTCGAGCTGGTTTCTCCAAAAACAATGTATGGATTTTTTGTCAAAGCACTTAAGATATTCATTGCTATCGGGATGTTAAGAGCATTCCATGGAATATAACAAAAAGTGTACCTCGAGCCAGTTTCTCAAACTTACATACCCCACCTTTAAGTATAGCAAGTATATTTTGAGGGGAAAACAACTGCGTCCTTCAAATACAGGGAAAAAATAATAACTTTTCAATATGCCGTCTACAGTGGCTCTTATGTTCATGCATTTTTATCTGTACCAATCTGTATCCAAAACGGTATTATGTTTTAAATGGTTTGGATAGGTTCAGGAACAAAAATCATTAGGTTACATTTACTGTAGAGAAACTAAACCTCACTTTGTTAAGGTTATTGACCTTTGTCATCATGCTTACAATAATACACATATTTAAGCTTACTGCTCAATCATGGTCATGCTTTAAAAAAAAAAGACATATTTCAGTCTTACCTGAAAACAGTGAAGACAAAAATAGCTGATATAAGAGAGATGAGGGAGGTAGCGTAGCCAGCGGTGTACACCTGTTTGAAGTTTGAGAAGTATGTTGTCTGAAAAAACAAACAAAAAAACAACAAATGTTAGCATATATTGTACGTAATAACTGTTAATTGCTCACTCACACTATTCAAACCCATCCTAAGTGCTAATCAATGTTATGAGAAAACTAAGTTGAACAGTGTGATCTACAGTAAGTGAAATGTAGCTTACACTTGTATGAAATTGGTTAGGGCTAGGGTTTAGGGCAGGAAAAGCCATAATTGCAGGCTTACAAATCTGGCTTTGTAACTAGTATTAGTGGACCTTCAATACATTTCTCGAATGCGAAGATTACTAACTTCCTGTAAAGTCATTTGTAGCCCTTGTAAATCTGCCACAGCCACATTCATTGCCAATGGGATGCAAAACAAAAGATTTGTAAGGGTCATTCTGGCTGGCGGTGGGTTATACAGTGCTGTCCCTGGCCCTAGGTGAAATGTTGTCATGAGCATCAATTATGAATTAATTTTAAATATGCCCTCCACAATCGATTCTTCACTTTAAGAAACTGCACCACAAGTTATTACATTTTCGAGTCTATTTTTGTTCACCTTTGACAGAGGATTTGCACTTGTAATAAGATAGATTGATTTTACAACATTCTTCTTAGGAAAAGCAGTGAGAACAGGCACTCTAATTATTCATCCTGACCTCTTCCCAGACAGTTTGTACAACATCGCTTTCTTAATCTTTTGCTTCACATAGAAAGTCAACATTTCCTCAACAGCAAGAGACCGTTTTTCATGTTAAAAATAGGACATTTTGTTGACTTTATTCCAGCTTTGACAGTTTAGGAAGGTTCCTGTTGATGCCTCAGAGAAATAATCTTTTTAACACTGCCTCAAATAATATCTGTATCGTGAGTACATCTTTGGCCTTACTACTTAACCATTAAAAGCAAAATCATTGGCTGAGTGTTGGAAGGCTAGTAATCAAAATTCCTTGTTTAAAATATTAATATTTTTATGAAAAAACAAGATTAGTCCTCAAATATCCGCCAGTAGTGATGCTGTAAAGTATATCAATATGTTTTGGTATCATTAACATATTCACACGATGCCAACCAGACAAAAAACCTGATGATAATGGACTGACAGATGGTGCCGTTTATTTCCCTGTAGAATATTTCACAGTAGTAATCAATTCAAATAGCTACCTCTGGTTCTGTCTCTTCGTACTCTGTGAACTCGCAGGCGTCCTCATAGGAGGGGTAGAGATCAGACCAGCCATCCTCGGTGCAGTTCCTGTAGATGTAACCTAAAAATACACATACACTTCTCAGTGGCAAGGACAGAAGGGTATCTGCCAACAAAAAGACTCCAGGGGAGGCAGACGAACCTAGGATGTCGACACAAAAACACAACTAGGAGGATTACCCAAAACAGTAAAAAGGGAGAGAAGTGGCACTAATCAGTCACCCAAAAAGTAGTGTAGGGGGAAACTAAATAAATGACTGACAGACAGCACAAAAACGAGTATTCCAATTTGAGGAGAAAGTCCGACTTGGGAATGCTGGGTGGAATTCAGACGGTTGGCAAGGCAATGTAAACAGAAAGAGAAAAAGATTAACGACTCTTGGTGGTTCCAGCTTCACTGGACAGGAAATTGAAAATCTATTTTAGTTTGGATGATGGAAGAATTACATTTGAAAAAAGCAACTACTTTCGGTTAAAGAAATTATCCCAAAAACTGTCCACATCGGAATCCATGGATTGTTCTGAAAACTGAACATCGTTTCTGGATCTGTTGTGGAACATTTATGTTGCTGAGAGCCACTATATGAATTATAGTCACCTCAAGTATGTGGACAATCCTGTCCGTGCCAACATCTGAAGGCTCTTTCCTTTTTCAACATCAAAATGATTGGGACAAAACAATGAAGAACTGAAATGTGACAGGGCACAGAAAACCACTTAGGCATTTCCTTCATTAGAAAGTCTAGACCCGGGGATTGCAGACTTTCGTTAATATTTCTGAGCCAGGTTAGAGCAGGCTAAGACTACAGTATAAGCACACAATCTCAAAAACGTCCGATATTTTTAAGCAAAAATGCTTGTGTTGGGTAAGCATTTGACCAGAGAAATCTGATTGTTCGACTCAAATTCAAGGTAACAGAGGTTTTAGTCATTGATAAACAAATGGTCATTTAGGGGTTTAGTATTCCTTAAATGTTCAATCAACAAGAGACAGCACAAACACAATGTTTGTTTAATAGCATCACATTTAACATGCAAATAAAGTAGGATGGCTGATTTGTTTTCCATTTGTTGCCATTTAGATTAATTAATATGGAGCTTTCCTGATGAAGTCTTTTAGATTGACTGACACAGGGATGACTATAATAATAGAAATCTCTCTATTCACCCTTATAGATTCTCCTGTTTTCCCTTTACAGGTGAACTACAATCACAACACGAGAGTAGTTTCTCAGACGTGAAATAACGCTACTGCTATTCATTAGGATTCATCGGGCTGCACAATGAGGGTTAGGGTTAGGGTTAACCCCATCTGCCTGTTAATGATGTGAGCGGTTGGACACACACCTACTTTGGGGAGGACAGATGACAAAAACATTCTTCTGACACTGGGTGGGTCTTGGGAGGGAATACAAATTAAGCGTTAGTGTGTTAAAAGTTCTATGACCATTACTTTTATGTTTTTCCTCTCTTTTTATTGTTAAAAATGTGGTTCGACAATTTAAAAAAAGGTTGATTACTTTCACAATCTTCTTGGATAAATGAAGCTCTTCTTAATTATTGCATTTGTGAAAACTATTAATATAATCCTACTGTAAGTCAAATACAGCTTCTGTTACACAACCAAAAAAGGGAAATAAATGAGAAGAAGGCAAATGTGATCCTGATTTAAGTCCCCCAAAAATTGTATTTCTATGATTTCTTGACTGATCAAAGCTTCACGTGACACAAAGTTACTGTATTTGAAAAAGAAAATAAGCTGCTGATGTGTGGGGTTAGCATGTTTGTGTGTGAGTCCTTTAAAGTAATACAACAATATGCAGTGACAATAAACAACCTATCTTCATTTGACCCAGATTGTAAGATTGTACAGCCACAGTAAATAGCAACATTACAAGTGTATCAATTGGATTCAGAAAGATTTAAACATGCTAAACTGTGCTGGTGAACTTGGAAAGCTATTATGCTAACGGCAGTGGTAAACTTGTAGCATGCTAAGTTGAAAATATATCAGTAGCCTACATGTTTTCTGTGATTAGCCTTCTAACATAATTAAACCAAAAGTGTATTGTTAACTTTCCTAAGGGCTCTAGGTAACACTGAAAGTAGTCTAATCAGGTGAAGGCGATAAATGATACATTTAAATGAGGCATATTTGCAGCCATGTTCTCCCACCATGGCCTGCAGTTAGCATGACGCGCTCACTCATCTCACCGAGCTCCACGGCATTCATGACGCACACAAGGTCATCCAGTTCTTTGTGAATCCATGTTTACAAGACAGAGGATGAAAAGTTCTCAGTGAAATTACAGATTTTTGTTTCTTGCTGAGAAAATGCCTGTCCGGCTCCTTTAGCACTCACAGAGCGAGCAGAGTGTGGGGGTTTGAGTCGTGGGTGGGTTTACAGATATCCAGCTGCATTAGCCTCAGTATAACGTAGCGTGTAGAGCCCACAGCCAACGCTGGATGTGAATGGAGGTTAAAGGCTGGGGCTACCGGGAGGGCGCTAGTGCTCCGACCGCCATGCTTAACAAGCAGCGCCAATTCCTTTCTCATGCTCTTGGCTCTTACAGTGAACTCTTTGATTTTCCAATTCAGTTTTTTCTCTGCATGCAGCCTCCTGTTGGATGGACTGGATCGAACTCCACCGCTACAGTGATTTAACTTATCAGGGTGTCTGTGGAGGCGGGAATCCAGTGGGGTCCAAGAACCCACTAGCATTGAGTTATGAGGTCGTCAACGGCAACCCCTGCCTCCTTAAGTGTTCTGAACCATGTTGAGTATACGTCTAACTTTCACTGCTGTGTGTGTATTTTACTCTCACTGCTGTTGGAATCAGCATAATTTCTTCATCCATCATCCCACATACTGCACATGCTCTGTGCCTACTACTGACTATTCTGTGAACTTTTTTTCACCAACACTGACTTGGAACTACTGGTAGGACTGGAATAAAGACAATTATGTATGTATATAAATTCAATTAAAATTAAGACATTTTTCATTGTATTAAATCTAGGGCTGTCAAACGATTACATATAATAACATTTTTAATCAGATTAATCACAGTTTAAAAATGTATTAATCATGATTAATCACCATTCGAACTATGTCCAAAATATGCCATTTATTTATGTATATTGTTGTGGGAATGGAAAGATAAATGAAAGATGGCGGATATATCCATTTAACATACAGTATCTATGTTTATTATAACATTTTTTCTGTGTGTCAAAATGAAAGACAACCCACACACCTATCAATCATCAAACCGTGGGGTCTTAATTCATTACGTGTTGATTTCTATCAACGGGGGAGTACTTCAGGAAAGTCGGGGGGGGGGGCGGCTAGTGGAGTACTTCGTGACCACAGAGTGTGAACCTTGTGATCAGCTGTTTTAGCGCAGTTCTCCAGTGAAGGGGGGGGGGGGAGTCTCCCTCCGTAGCCGGTTGGTGTAGTTTTGGCACAATTCCGTTGTACAGACCGACGTTAACAGCAGCCCTGTCTGTGCACACGGAGACCGACTCTGTCGTCCGGTGATCTAACCGCCTTCTGGAAAAGCTTCACAAGTACGTCGGTACGCAAATGCGCTTTGTGATACAAGTGACGGTTTGCATTTCAGATTACGCACATAACCTGTGTACCAGTTCTCATTCATAACACTCCGTTCGATGTCTCACTATGGGATGCGCCTCATCGCAGAGCAAACAGAAGCATCAATCTCATTAGGCCAATCCCGATTGGCTGGTGATCTTGACGTCAACGTCAGGGGAAATCACCCCCTATAAGTAGCTTGCGCCACGACGCATGCGTCATTCAAACACCTCTTCTCGCTTCAGAGCACATCTCGAACGGTAGCCGGGCTAGCTTAACAGTCCACAGACTGAACCCAAAGCTAATTTTCGGTCGACGGGCGTTAGCCGGCTACCCTATTCTCTCACAGAAGAAGTACTATAGTCAACCTCGCCGAATTCTTCCTCTGGAAGTAAGGTAAGATTTTGACTTGCAAGTTAGCAACACACCAGTTGCTAGCTTTTGCTTTTTTCCCTCACTGCCGACACCACGGTAGCGAGGACGTTTTTTATTCTTTTTTCTTCCCTGGAGGATAAAAGGATTTAAAGAATATTGCCACACCAGGTAATATTCTTTGAGAGGAAAGGACCCACACTACCTTTTTTCTCCGGATAAAGGACAGTTTGGGACACTTTTCTCGACATACCTGTTAAGAGCGGGTCCTCTCCATGGACGCCTCTCTCCCTCACACCAGAGGAGTCAGGGACTCGAAGGCTCGGTTCTGCGACTGCGGGTTGAAGATAGCAGGCACAGACTCACACCAGGTCTGCTCGTCCTGCCTCGGGCTGGAACATGCCCAGGAGGCTATCGACGACCCCGGCTCGTGCGGGCATTGTGCCCACCTCACCATAAAGAGCCTTCGCCGACGGTTAGCACGACAAGCTAGCCTGTCGGGACAGGATCCCCTCATGTCCACTGGTTGGCCGGCTGGCAATCAAGACACGGGGGCGTCCGCCGCAGAGACTGAGTCCCTCGCCTTCACGGCCTGGGGCTCATCAACCGCGGCAGCCGCGGAACCGGTTTCCCGCGCCATATCAGGCCGGGTCCCGGTGGCGGCAAAGGACGCGGGAACGGGACCCCACGCTATACCAGGCTGGGGCTCCCGACTGGACCTCACCATGGTTTCACCCGCGGAGGATGTCCTAGAATTGAATTACATGGAGGACGAAGAGGATGCCTCTGAGTTCCTCCTGTCTGATTCGGACGAGCAAGAAGACGACGTCTTCGTGTCACCAGCTCAGGCTGCAAAGCCTGGAGCGATGGCTGCTCTCTCGGGCGATAGCACACCAGCTTTGCCCTGTCTCAGTATGGACCTACAAGCCGTGTGTCAACGTGCTGCGGCCAGACTAGACATCCCATGGCCCGAAGTGGCCAAGGAGACCTCCAGGTCCCGTTACGAGGGAAAACTGTTTTTCCAAACAACGAGGACAAAGAGGCAACTCCTCCCGGTCTTCCCGGAGATGTTGGATGAGGTGTCGGTCTCGTGGAGAGACCGGCCCTTTAGCAACACGGCCCCAATCCAGGGTGCCTCCTCCCTTGACTGTGACGGTATGGAGAGGCTCGGCCTGCTCCACATACCGCCTATGGAACCGCTGGTGGCAGCCCACCTCCTACCGAGGATGGGCCAGCCGCCAAGCAGGAACCCCACACTGCCAGCAAAAACAGACCGATTCCAGTCGACCATGACGGAACGGGCCTACAAAGCTGCAGCATTGTCCGCCAGAGCTCTGAACGTTTCCTCGATGCTAACCGCGTACCAAGCGGAGCTCTGTGAGGATCTGTCGAGCGATTCTGGACCGGCCACTCTGGACGAGATAGCCGCGGTCACAGACATTTGTCTCCGTGTCCAATGCTGCGCCGTCCAGGCCACGGGCAAAATGATGGGGATCATGGTGGTGCAGGAAAGAGCTAGATGGCTCAACCTCACCAACCTCCCGGACCGGGAAAAAGAAGATGTGCTGGATATGCCCATCATTCCCGAGGGAATTTTCGGCTCCGCTCTCGCTTCCATGCAGAGGAGGTGCCAGTCGAAAAAGAAGGAAGTCGAGGCCCTCCACCTCTGTCTCCCTCGAAGGGTCCAGCCGCTGCTTCCGCAACAGCGACCCTTCGCCCAAGCTGCTCCGAACCCTGCTGGATCTAGAGTACAAGATCAGCAGAGGTCGCAGCCCGCCCCGAGTCCCCAGCCCAGGCAGGAGACGAGGACGAGTTGGTCTAGAAAATCTCCGGTCCCGGCTGCAGCCCAGGCGCAGCCAACCCAGAATTTCGGCCAGCAATCAAGGAGGAAGAAGCGAGCGGCATGACAGCCCCTCCTTCTCCCCTCTGTGACAGAGCTGGAAGTTCCTTCTCCGGCTCGAATTGTGTTCCCGCTGCCTCGAGAGATGCCTCAACGCCATCCTCAAGTCCGCACAAAACACATGTCACATCATTATTGTTTGAATAAACCATTTTTCGCTGAAGCATCCAGGCTTCGGCCAAGGGCGCAGCTCAAAAAAATGAAAAGAAAAACAATAAACAGTCCGTTAACCATAAATCCCCTTCTGAGAGCAGCTACGGCCTCTCTCAAAAGGCGGATAATAAACGGGTCTGTGAAGGCACCACCGCCACGCGCATGCGCAGTGCCGGTTGGGGCTTTAAGGGCACTACCGCCACGTGCGCACGCAGTGCCGGCTAGAGCTGTAAAGAACGGCCCGTCAATCCTTTCCCTTTCGAGAGCAGCTACGGCATCTCTCAAAGGACGGATTATTGACGGGTCCGTGAAGCCACCGCCACGTGCGTGCACAGTAACGGTGGGGACTGTTGAAATGGGGTACCACCGTGTTCAGACACTAGAGGGCCCCATGACACAACAAACAGAGTCTCAGAGGGCAAGAGATGTGACATCTCCGCTGGCTCTAAGGAGCACACAGTGGAAGATGCTCACAACATCTGCTTGGGTTTTCAAGACAGTAACACGGGGTTACAGACTCCAATTCGCTGTTACCCCCCCTCGTTTCTCGTGCATTTTGTATTCACAAGCCCGAGGAGAGTCAGCCCATATTCTAGAGAGAGAGATCCTCTCACTTCTAGAAAAGAGAGCTATATCTGTTGTACCTGCCGAGCAGAGTCAGAGTGGTTTTTATTCCAAGTACTTCCTCGTCCCCAAACGAGGAGGGAACGGAATCTGGCCAATACTGGATTTGAGGGTTCTGAACAGATATCTAAAAAGATATAAATTCAGAATGCTCACTCACACATCTCTGCTGCGTCTCGTGCGACAAGATGATTGGTTTACATCAGTCGACCTGAAAGATACGTATTTCCACGTCCCAGTATATTACCCACACAGGAAATATCTGAGATTCGCATTTCAGGGGATCTGTTACGAATACAGAGTACTTCCCTTCGGCCTGTCTCTCAGTCCAAGAGTGTTTGTACGATGTACGGAAGCCGCGATAGCCCCGTTAAGACAACAGGGTATTCGCTTGGCGACCTACCTGGACGACTGGCTGCTTCTCGCACAGTCGGAGCACGAGGCTATTACGCAGACAAATGTTCTCGTAAAGCACCTGCTCAACCTGGGGTTCATAATAAACACAGAGAAGAGCATATTGTGCCCCGCGCAGACTATACTCTTCCTAGGGTTACACCTGAACTCGGTGCCCTTTTCAGCTCGCCTGTCAGCGGAAAGAGTGAAAGCTTTCAGAGCTTGTCTCGCTTTATTCCAGCGTCGCAAACATGTTCTCTTCAGAACATGCCTGCGGTTGATGGGGCTCATGGCGTCAGCCATCCTGGTCGTACGACTAGGACGCTTACACATGAGGGAGTTTCAGCGCTGGGTAGCCGCCTTAAAACTAAACCCCGCGCGTCATGGCGCGCGGAGGGTAATGGTTACTGTGAAATGCGTAACGGCACTGCGCCACTGGCTGCACCCGACTTTTCTAGTACGGGGCGTGCCTATGGGTGCTGTCCTTTCACGAAGGGTGGTCACCACAGACGCATGTCTGACAGGTTGGGGAGATATTTATGAAGGCCGCCCGGTGAGGGGTCTCTGGAGCAGAGACCTCCAGCGGGCACACATAAATTACCTGGAGCTTTTAGCGGTGTGCCTCACCCTAAAGCACTTCCTGCCTTTTCTCAGAGGACACCATGTCCTCGTGAGGACAGACAATACGACGACAATATCGTATATAAACCGCCAAGGGGGTTTGCGTTCTCTCCAGTTACACATGCTGGCACGCAAACTGATCCTATGGAGCAGCGGGCGTCTCCTCTCCCTGAGAGCGACGCACGTACCGGGTGTGTCGAACCTCGGGGCAGATCTGCTGTCCAGAGGTACACCACTTTATGCAGACTGGACTTTACATCCAAGGATTGTGAGCCAGCTGTGGGTGCGTTATGGCAGAGCCACGGTGGATCTGTTCGCATCAAGAGAAAATGCTCAGTGTCAGCTGTTCTTTTCGATGCGCAACCTGAATATAGTGAGACTCCCTCATAGGGTGTTAACACTATTCAGAGTGCGAGAGATTCCTACACCAGGTCTCTCTAACATAGTGCTGTTACTGACCCTGGCTTCCGCCAGGCGAGCCAGTAATGTTTTCAGACACTGTCTGTACATGTACCCAATGGATATTGAGACATTTCCTCAGCCGCTGGGTCCCTACGGGGAACAGCAGCGGGATTTGCTGTGTCCAATTTGTGCTTACGCACCTGTATGGACAGATCAGGGGTGTTTGTCATAATGACCAACTCCTGGTGTCCTGGGCTAACCCTTAAAGGGGGGCAAGCCGGTTACTAAGCAACGGCTCTCCCACTGTCGTGTGGAGGCTATTGCTTTGAGACCCTTACGAGTCAGAGTTTGCAGGCACCTTCGGGTCCGCGAGCTCTTTCAAATCAGGGTCTGGCTGCATCCTGGGCTCTGTCCAGGATGTCTGCCATCCAAGACATCTGTGCAGCGGCAAGCGGGTCTTCGCCGCTCACTTTTGTCCGCTTTTACAGGCTGGGCGTATCCACTCCAAGCGTGGCCCGAGCAGTGCTGGGCACCTTGTTGAGTCGGGACTCCACCTGTTAAATTCCGGTTGGTCGGTGGTCTTCGAGATAAGCTCGTCTGGCAATACGGGAGCTACAATATCCCATAGTGAGACATCGAACGGAGTGTTATGAATGAGAACTATAGGTTACTTACGTAACCCCAGTACTCAGAGTAACATGAAGTGAGATGTCTCACCAGACGGCCCTCCTTGCTATGGTGAAGCGAGAAGAGGTGCTTATTTTGAATGACGCATGCGTCGTGGCGCAAGCTACTTATAGGGGGTGATTTTCCCTGACGTTTCAGAGCACGAGCAGCTGCTGCTCGTTCACTCACAGCTGCTGCTCGTGCTCTGAAACTCACCTGAGGAATATGTTACACGCCGTCAGCGCTGAGACGTGATCCACCTTTGCTGAGTTCCGGATGAGAGCCACGTTCAACCTCATCCACCACAGCGGACCCGAGTTCCACTAAAGGCACGTCGGGAAGGGTTTCAGGAGCCACTGGGCGAATCACTTCTGGGATCCTACTTTTGCCCGCCGAGTGGATTTAGCACGAGAGGGAGCAACTCTTGCAGAGATAAAGAGTCGGAAGTGTGGTCCCGGCTCTCCTCTCGCCGCCCTTCTCGCCGCTCCTCACACCGCGTCCTCTTGCCGCTCCTCTTGCCGCTCCTCTTGCTGCTCCTCTCGCCGCTCCTCACACCGCGTATCGTCGCTCCTCTCCGCGCCTGTGCTTCCGGCGGAGATGTAAAGTGGATTAAATAGCCGGTGTAACGCGGTGGGATTACCTTCTCTACTCTGCTGTGCTGCTATAGCTGAGGCCTGGTTCCACCTTGCTCCAGGAACAGTGTGGTGTGCCTTTTCTTGGCTGTGCTGGACAAGGAGAAGATCGCTAGTCGTCCTGAACAATCTACTGGATTCGGGTATGTTCTGCCGCCCGCAGTGGACATCCCCTGTACAGTTTCGGAGGTGTTGCACAAACAATTGCTGGTTGCACTGTCGCGGACATTCATTTCGGAAAATGTTTGTCTTTCTCACATGCCTGCCACGATGGTCCTTCAGAATTGTTTTTTAAACTCTAATCTCACTTTCGCGAAGTTTGCTGGTGACTCTAGATCAGCTGACAATGTATGTGTGTTGATTAAGAGGAAAAGGTGCTTGGTATTTTTATTGTTGTTACTATCAGGAAATGTACAGCCAAATCCAGGTCCACCGAGCAGTATTAGTCAAATAGCTACTCCTGCTGATTTTATATCTAGATCTGGGCTAGGTTTAATTCATTTAAATGTGCGTAGTCTGTTACCTAAATTAGATTTTGTCCGTATTTGGGCGAGTTCGACTGATGCTGATGTCATTGTCTTATCAGAAACGTGGCTAGATAAATCCATTTTGGCCTCTGACATTTACATAAATGGTTACAGTGTATATCGTACTGACCGGCCTAAAAAAGGTGATGGCGTTGCCATTTATGTGAAAAATAAGTTTTGTGTAACTAATATGGTTTCCAAATCTGTTAGTAAACAGCTAGAATTTTTAGCCGTGAATATTGAGGTAACAAAGGGTCAACAGCTCATGGTGGTGGGCTGCTACAGGGCCCCTTCGGCTGTCAAGGACTCTTTATCGTCTTTGGCAAAACTGTTATCAGAACTTTCCTACAAGGAAATAGTGCTGCTTGGTGATTTTAATTGGGACTGGTTAACTTCTGTGTCAGAGGATTTTAAAAATTGAATTTTACCCAGATTATAGACAGGCCTACTCGCCCAAATATTAAGTCCCCAAATAAATCCTCCTTAATTGATCTAATTTTAACAAATGTTCCACATAAATACTCATCTGTGGGAGTATTTGCTAATGATGTGAGTGACCACTGTGTTGTGGCCACAATTAGGGACACTAAGGTCCAAAAGGTTAAACCACGTGTCATCACAAAGAGACAAAAAACACTTTGTGGAGCAGGGTTTTTTACATGATCTGTTTGATTTTGATTGGGGTAGAATCAATTTGTGTGCTGATGTAGAAACTGCATGGTCTTATTTTTATCTTGGTTTTATGAAAATTATAGATAGACATGCACCTCTGCGTAAATTTAGAGTGAAGGGACTAAACAATCCCTGGTTTTCTGCTGAGCTGTCCAGTCTCCTTCATGAGAGAAATAATGCTTGGGCTAAGGCTAGGAAATCAGGCTCAGAGGTAGAATGGCTATGTTTTAGGCAGCTAAGAAATAGCTTCACATCTCAAATAAAAAGTGCTAAATCAAAGTACTATTTGTCGGTTACCACAGAAAACCTGAATAATCCTAGGAAATGTTGGAAAGCCATAAAATCGATTTCCACTGGTGATATCCCAAATGAGCTACCTCCGTGCCTCACCACAGCATCTGGCACTATATCAGACAGGGCTACTATGCTAAATTGCTTTAATGAGCATTTTGTGTCTTGTGGCTCTCTGTTTGGCTGTGTGGCTCCTGTGAACGCTCCAATCCTTGACTCTGAACAATGTGGTCTGGAAAACCCTTTCAGTTTTACTCCTTTAACTATTGGTATTGTTCATGAAGCATTATCCAAGTTAGATCCTAGGAAACCGGCTGGCCCGGACAATGTAGAACCTTTCTTTTTAAAGATAGCTGCAGATTTTATTGCTCCACCTCTTACTTCTCTTTTTAACCTCTCCCTCAGCACGAACACAAATCCAAAAGTATGGAAGTCTGCTTATGTCTTGCCTTTACTGAAAGGAGGGGAGGCAACTATTTTAAATAACTATAGGCCAATCTCTAAATTGTCAGTTCTGGCTAAGGTGCTCGAACGCTTAGTGAGTGAACAAGTAAAGGAGTTTTTATGTATAAATGATATGCTGTCTAAACATCAGTCAGGATTCAGAAAGAAACACAGCACCATCACTGCGACAATGAAAGTGGTAAATGACATTACTACTATTTTAGATAATAAGCAGAGTTGTGCAGCTCTGTTTATTGACCTTTCCAAAGCGTTTGACACCGTTGATCATCGCATTTTAAAGCAGAGGCTACTCAGTATTGGCATATCCAGCAATGCAGTGAGGTGGTTTGTGAACTACCTCTCTGAAAGGTCCCAATGTGTTCATTTTGATGGACTGTCTTCTGAATGGTTAAACATTTCTAATGGTGTACCACAAGGTTCTGTTTTAGGACCACTTTTATTCTCCATATATATTAACAGCGTAGGTGATAATGTGGATGAAGCTACTTTACATTTTTATGCGGATGATACTGTGATGTATTGTGCAGGTCCCTCCATTAAAGAGGCTGTTGTTAAATTACAGGCTGTTTTTAACACTATTCAGACTCAGCTCTCTGAATTAAAGCTTCTTTTAAATGTGGATAAAACCAAGGTAATGCTCTTTTCAAAAGCTAAAAAGACACCAGAGCCTGTTTTAGATATTGTAACTACGCAAGGAACAAAACTTGAAGTTGTTGCCTGTTACAAATACCTTGGTATCTGGCTTGATGATTGTCTCTCTTTTAAACTTCATGTCAATAACCTGCTTAAAAAACTGAGGGTTAGGCTAGGTTTCTTTTTCAGAAACAAGTCCTGTTTCTCGCTTGAGGCCAGGAAAAGGCTAGTCACTGTGACCTTTTTACCTGTGCTGGACTATGGTGATCTGGTCTATATGAATGCACCTGCCAATTACCTGAGCAAATTGGATGCTGCGTATCACAGTGCACTGAGATTTGTCACAAATTGTAAAGCGCTTACACATCACTGTATACCAAGGCAGGTTGACCATCACTCTCTGTACGGAGGCTCAGTCATTGGTACACGTTTATCTATAAAGCTTTGTTGGGTAAACTCCCGTATTATATCTGCTCTCTGATAACACAGAGAGTTGCAAGCAGCTATTGTCTGAGGTCACATGATGTAGTCTTGTTAGATGTGCCAAGAGCAAGGACTGTCTTAGGTAAGACAGCTTTTATGTGCGCAGCTCCACTTGCTTGGAACAATCTTCAGCAAGAATTGAAACTGAGCAATCTCATTCCTCTGCATGTTTTTAAAGCTAGGCTAAATGAAATGCTTGCTGATACAATGGGCACTTGTAAATGTCTATAACTATGTAAATGTATCCTGTAAATATAATGTATGATGTCCTTTATTGTTTTATGTTTCATGTGGAACCTATATGCTGCAGGTCTCCCTTGAAAAAGAGATCTATGATCTCAATGGGACCAATCTGGTTAAATAAAGGTTTGAAATGAAATGAAAGATCACCAGCCAATCGGGATTGGCGTAATGAGATTGATGCTTCTGTTTGCTCCGCGATGAGGCGCATCCCATAGTGAGACATCTCACTTCATGTTACTCTGAGGACTGGGGTTACGTAAGTAACCTATAGTTATGTGCACCCTTGTCTACTACAGCAAACGTATTCTCCGTCGGGACTTCCTGCAACAACACCACGCCGTTATCAAAGATGTTATATTGAGAAGACGATCACTACGTGACAAAAGTTTTCAAAACCGTGGCTACTGAAATCAATCTTACTAACTGCTGTCTGTGCAATTTACGCCGCGCGAGTTGGCAGACTTTATTTTGCTTACTTTAACATCATTTATCATGGTGGGGCTAAGCCATTTCTTGGTATGTGTGTAGCCTACCCCAGCCATACCCTGGCGTTAAATATTTTAACGCAATTAATTCAAAAAATTCATTACCGCCGTTAACGCGATAATTTTTACAGCACTAATTAAATCATATACCCCATAACATTATTTTGACTATCCCGCAATAGATAGTACACAATTTAAGATGGAGACCATGACTCACATCCTAATTTCCGGGTTTAGGCAACAAAAATACGTTAGTTAATGAACCAGATCATGATCTTTCCATCTCAGAACTCATGGGCTATTGGTCTGAAGAACATAAAACACGGGGGGCAATGGGCTGTGTTTCTGGGGTGTAACCCGCAGATATACTTTTCCATGTATCAGGCAATAGGTTTTTATGTCTGATTAGAAACCTGACATTTAAGACTGGAGCTGGATTTGAAAGGCGATCAGATAGCTGGTTTACAAGCTAATGTCTAGCTAATTGAAGCTCAATTGTTGATAGCTGATGGTTCCATTGATTTCATTTGAACTCGAAAGTTCCCTTTTGGTTTACCTGCATTCAGCTAGAGCCCATTCAAACGTGATTGGTCAATACTGATTGGATTGAGCTGGATGAGACTGTGGTCTGAAAAGGGTGGGGGTCGTGAAAACAGTGGGGAGAGCAGCGCTGTCTGCAGCCAAGTCCAGAAAAAAAAGATCCAGTCTACATAAACCACTCAGTGAAAGCATAACATCGGCCCCAAGTGATATATAAATATACTCTACTGATCTGTAAGTGAAAAATGGATTAACTGAGCACAAGTTCATTATCCTAAAAAAGCCAAATCCCACTCTTTTCTCCAGTTTGACAAACCCAAAATTCAACACGGCCTTAAAACAGATAATATTGTTGAAAAATAGAGCTGATGCACTTGTACAAGGGAAAATAATATATTCAGCTTGGCTGTTGGCAGGTTTGCTAATTAGTATTATATTAGAATAATAATAATAATTCTGAAAAACAAAACATAATTTCAATGTATGACAATTAGAATTCCTCAAAAGCATCAAACTAACAGAAAACAGTTAGGAGGCATATGCATAAAATAATATAAGATAATATAACAAAGATCCCCTTAAAAAGTACACAACATACATAAAGTACAATAATAACATCCTACATTTGATTTTTTTGTATTTACCTTGGTTATTAGCAAACAGCTGGGAGACATTGGCGCATGAGACGCTGACCACCTGTCCCACCTCAGCATGATTCCAGCAACGGATATCATCCCATGTTGTCGGACAAACTGCGACAGACAACAGACAACATTCATCACACATTTATCACTTCAGCTGTTGGGCTAACAGGGAATATACTGTATTTAATATCGTATCATCTAGTCCCAGGTGTTAGCAGAAGTTATATCATTAAATGAAATTCTAGATGCCAGATGACCATAAAATAGTGCCTGAGATATGTTCGCTCGTAAAAAAGACAAGGGTTGAGACCAAAATGAGAGACTCACTCCTATTAAATGGTAGATAGAAAGTGATGATATGTTGACAGAATTTGCAATTAGTTCGCAGTAAAAACTAATTAGGAAAGTAGGAAAATATTGAATAGTCCTGGATTTGTGTGAAAGTGTTTGAATGCAGCATGTTGGCAGGATTTTTCAATTGTGGTAAGGCAGTTTTCTATTAGTTGAAAAGAAACCGGCTTTTGCAAACTTTCAATTGTCAGCACTTTCAAACCATGAATAACATCTCAGGGGGTTGTACTAATTTCCAGAAAAACTCTTTAAATCTGTGGCTTTGCATCGCCGATTGGGCACAAAGGATCGTCCTGCCCTGGCCAAACTCTTTTAATTAAACAATCACTTCCCATTTAATCCTGACTGTAGATGTGAGGTAGACGTTTATTTTCCTCTTTCTTCATGCATCCCACTTAAAATGTGGTTAGTGTGTGACCTGTCCGACCTTGAATACCTCTTAATGCTACAGCACTTGCAACTGATTCAGACACCCAACTAAAAATCGTTTGATGGAGGCTGTGGCTCAGTGGATAGTGTGCTGGACTTCGAATCAGGGGGTTTGCAAGTTTGAGTCCCACTGCAGTCAGCATGTCATTGTGTCCCTGGGCAAGACGCTTCACCCCAGATTGCTCCTTTGGGGATTGTCCACAGTACTGAATGTATGTAAGTCGCTTTGGATAAAATAGTCTAACAAATTACATGTAATGTAATCTGTATGGAAGCTCTGTCGTCTGATGGAATGTTTTCTAGGGGTTTCCCCCTGTCTGAAAAAATGAAGGGGGCGTTTGATTTGTTGACATCCTCAGCCCTCCTCAGCCCTCCTCTGCCCGCGCTTTACCCCCGCTGTTCCCCACACATGGCAGATGAGCCATTTCGAATGAGGGAGGAGGTGGGGGGGAAAGGGAGCCGTAATGAGGCGCCCGTCTCTCTCTGCCACCACAACGCCTCACACATCAAAGCTGCTTTGCTGTGTCAATTAAAACAGCTGCGTGCGGGGACACACCGCCACTCATTCATAATAAAACACAGCTTTTGGCTCCTGCTGGAGGTTCTCCTGCCAAAGCTGTGATGAGGCAAACATGTCACTGGATAAATGTGACTTTGAACCATCATTTTTTGAAATTATCTTGGTTATTGCTACAGGAACACTGGGCTGTTATACTTTTTTTTGCTGCATTGATTGAAAATGGCACAGTATTAGGCTATTATTGTGTGCCACTAATGGCTTCCATCAAAGAATATACAGAGCGTAATAAAAAAGGATGCTGTGAGCTTGTTTGAATCCCAGGGTGCGACGGCATCTCTGCAGGTGGTGGCGGTAATGTCCTTCATTAGGTTGCCGAGGCTCTGACAGGGTGATACAGAGGATGAATGGACTTGTGCTTTTCATCAGGTATTAATGGTTCGATCCTTTTGTCCTCTTAAAAGCCTTTTTCTTATATTTTTTAATAAATCTCCTCTCCAGGGTCTCAGTTATCCTGTTAGGATCAGTGATCCATGTGACAGGCGGTGGTGTTTTGTTCTTAAACAGCTTCATTATGCTAACACATGCATGAGAATCTCACCGCACCTTCGCAAGTTAAAACAGAGCTGGCCCAAGTAGATAGAACGTACCCCTCAAACAGCAATAAATACATTACTATCTTGTCGGTCCTTGGTTGATTATGTGTCACAATGTATGCAGTAAGAGACACATTGTGATCTCGCTGCAGTGCAATGCTATATTCACAGCATTTTGGCAGAATGGGAATAACAGGAAAGCGTCCCGTTGTTCTGAAATCATTCCAAGAAGATTACCACTGATCAATTTGATCACCTTGTAGTAATACCATATGAATGGAAATGTAGGCTAAGTTTGTTATTCATATGGATTGCATGGAGAGGAGAGTTATCCAATCAAAAATATATTAAGAGACCTTCCAGGCAAGATCCTATTGATTCCTTTTGAGTAAATAGTGGATTTTATTTACATGAAACCGCATGAATCTGGCATTTAGACAAAAGTTTTAGTTTGTTCATCTGAGCTATCTGAACCATCAGACGATAGTACAGTATGATTAATACTAGAAGGCTAACATGAAGGTTTTTTCCCATTTGCCTTTGTTTGCTCATATTTATGGTATTTTAGTCTTTGGGACATGACCTTTAAAGGTGGACTGTATGTTTTGAAATCTGAAAAGTCTTGTTCTGATTCATTAGAATAGTATAGCGATAACCACTGATAAAATCAATTTAATCAGCTGATAATATTTGAAAAATTGTGTAATACTGAAAAAGTTCCCAGTTAATTGAAGTGTTAAATATGTCGTATACCTTTGTGTTTAGTGTTTCCTGTCTTATTTTGAAATGTGTGATTGTATTATTGTGTTCACCTGCAGCCAATGTGTTTCACCTGACCTCGCTGTGTCTTGTCTTTTCGATTACTCTTGAAAATATTTGCCTGTCTTCCCCAGTGTTTTTGGTCAGATTGTCCTCTATTTTCCTACTTGTGTTCCGGCTATTTTACCTCGTGTCCTCCAGTCTGTACTGGTTTTGTTTTTCTTAGATTTTGTTGTTTTGTTGCACCGACAGACAATGAAGATTCGCCATGGCTGCCTCCTGCCGTCCTACCTGAGAGACGCAGGAGGAATGCAAAGCGGGGGTCCCGTACCGGGCTGCTGGTAAGACTGAGGAAACGAAAAAAACGACCCCCTCTTCCGAGTATTCTTCTGGCTAATGTTCAAAAGCTAGATGAACTCAGAATTCGGATTGCTTTTCAACGGGACATTAAGAACTGTAACGTGTTAATTCTCACTGAGACTTGGCTCAACCCAGCTATCCCGGACTCCACCATTGTTCCGGACGGATTCACTATTTTTCGCCAGGACAGGACAGTTCATTCGGGGAAAAGTAAAGGTGGCGGTGTATGTGTAATGACTAATAACAACTGGTGCACAGATGTGAGGATTATTTCTTCGGACTGTTCCGCTCATTTAGAGCACCACCCTGATCTCCGTAGGCCCCTGGGCTTCAGCCCAGGTCAGCCCGTGCATTAAGGCGGCCCTGCTCATGATCACATGCCGGGCTTTTCACCTGCCGAGAGAATTCACATCTGTTGTGATAACAGCAGTGTATATTCCGCCGCTCGCCGACAACAACACGGCAATCGATCAGCTGTTTGGGATTATCTACAAGACCGAGACTTCACGCCAGAGGCGGCGTTCATTGTGGCCAGGGATTTTAACACCGCTAACATGAAGAAGATCCTGCCAAAGTACTACCAACACATCAGCTGCCCGACGCGCGGGGGAAACATACTGGACCATATTTATTCCCCTATTCAACATGGATATACAACCCAGTCTCATTGCATTTCGTGATTACCAATCGATTTTTAATCTATTGATTCGTGTTCACCAACACGATTTTCCCCTTTTTTTTCGTGTTGCACAGCACGATTTTAAAAGCAATGTATTTCTACCGGTAATGTGTTTCGTGCCTGCAGCACGTCTTTTTCTCCGGTCGGGTCGTGGAAGACCGGAAGCTGTGTGGTTCATAAAAACATGTTCTTACTCAATATCAAGCCACAATTATTGCTTTTATTTTAAATCGTATAATTTCGGACTTTTGTTGCCGTCTGTGAGGAAAATAAATGGGGCTCAGAGCCTCAGAATACTGAAATCTGTATTTTTAAATCTTTTTTTCCTTCTAATTTGTTATTCTTTTCAAAATAACACACTGTTATATCTCTCACAGGCTCCGCCCTCTACTGGACTCTATGGGTACTCTCTTACCCCGCAAGCATTCTCCCACTGAGACTTCTATAGAGAGGCGAAGTCACGCCCATCTACTTCCGGCCCATGGGACCCCGGAAGCGAAACATTTACATTGAATTCAATGGAGAGAGAAAACATATCTTTTGATCCCGTTTGAATTGTGCCACTACACATATGATGTTTGTCAATCTTAAACAATAAGTTCCATGTCGTACTTTTACAGTTTGTCGTAAAACTGTTGAAATATAAGACTATGAAAAATACGCGACTACAAAGACTACAAATCCCAAATCCCATTCTGGCTCGCGTAAGTGATGTCACAGGCGATAATGCTCCAAGTGGTTGTGACTCGTAATTAAAGCGAAGAAGAAGAAGAAGATCTCATAACTGATTTATTCCCTCCAATAAATAAGAGATTGCTAAAAATAAATTCACTTTTACAAGATGCCTGTGTGCTTTGTACCAGGTTGTAATCACATAAGTGATCATACCACTTGCTCGTTCTATCGATTCCCGTCTGATGAAAGGACCAGGAGTCGCCGGATCAGACATATCAGGTAATACACATGTTGTGCATGGAACACAGTCAAGTTAGCTACCTAGCTAGTAGCGACGAGTAGCGAGCACGTTAGTTAGCATTACATTACTTTAGTAATGGTAGCCTTACCATGAAATTATTATTGTATTACATGAAGTAAACTAAAGCAAACAGATATTGTTCTAAACTATATTAAAGTAAACAGGTATTATCTTGAACTGTATTGAAGTGAACATGTATTATTTGGGACTGTTTTAAAGTAATCCTATATATATAAACCTTCTTACATACACTTTCCCAGACACCCTGACACACACACACACACACGCACACACACACACACACACACACACACACACACACACACACACACACACACACACACACACACACACACACACACACACACACACACACACACACACACACACACACACACACACACACACACACACACTACACTCCCTGACCAAGATATCAACACACACACATACACTTTCCCAGACACCCTGACACACACAATACACTCCCTGACCAACACACACACACACACACACACACACACACACACACACACACACACACACACACACACACACACACACACACACACACACACACACACACACACACACACACACACACACACACACACACACACACACACACACACACACACACTTCATCTTAACACACTTCATCTTACCAAACACACACACATGTCCTTTTCAAGGTTCTTTTTGGGGCCAATATAATCTCAAGTACTGATAGCTTTGCATGACATTCTTCTGGACGTGTTTCATTGTGATGACAGTAAGGGTGAGTCAATCTGTTTGTTGGAAAGACAGTAGTTGAGTGATTACTGAGAGAAAATTATTAGAAGAGATAATTATTCAAAGTGTTGTTACTTTAAAGTGTTGTTACTGACCTTTTTCTCTTTTATTTCCTTTCCCTCACCTGTAACTGCTGAGACCCTGAGGAACATGCACACTGACCTGCCCTGGCAACCTGATTTCCACTGTACGTAATAGTATTTGGTTATGGTATATTATTTATATACATCAAAGGCACAATGCACCCCCCAGAGACACACATGTATTAAGTGTGATATTTTGCATAGGTCAAGTGAAATCATCTTTACACACTAGAAAACTGTAGGAGCGGCAACTTGTTTTGAAATTGAATTTTTAATATCCGATAATAAAGTTGTTCTGTTTTCTTTATTGTTCTCTCTTCCCAGCTCCATCCATCACCATGCTCTGTTCCTGCAGGTCCTGCTTGCTAATCAATGCTTTATTTTTTTACACAATTACAAATAAAGTCAATGTATTGTATGACATGAAGTTGTGCTTCATTCGGAGTCAATAATAAATCCATTCTGCCTTCAACTGCACAATGACTGTGGACTGCACCGACATCCATGTAGCTGCCCCCAGTAAGATGAACCAAGCAAAGAGGGTCGCCATCATGCCCAAGGACATCCAGCTGGCCCGCCGCATCCGCAGAGAGAGGGCTTAGACTGACCTGAGACCAGCACACCCAAATACAACGGCTCTTTTAAGAGCCACCTACAGTTTCAAAGAGTTGCAATCCTACGTTATTATAATGATTAAACTGGTTCATGTATCACTTAGTTTACTGAACCGTGATGAATGAAAGAAATGAGTGAGGTAGTGGTTTACAGAAGTTACAAAGACATTAATATATGAGTAACAGGTCAGTGTAAACACAAGCTTCTGTCAATTATGGATCATTCAAACTATATACAAATAATATGTAATAACGTTCTAAAATAAGTATTCGGTATATTCCTTGATAGCTTTTGGAGAAGGTTGTTTTTAAGTTTACTAAAATCTATCGTTTCAACTGTTTCACTTTATAAAAAGGAACAGGTGAGTAGAGCATTATTGAGTTTCTTATTCTGTCAGTAAATTATCCAAATGAAATGTTTATCATTATTTTAGTCAACCCTAAACAAATTGATTGTACCTTTTTAATAATGACCTTACATGGTCGCCAAAGTTAAATTAACTTCAGAAAATCAAATCAATTAATTTCTCCAACAGTCAACTATTTTCATAAAGAATATATATATTTTTCAAAGTCAACTTTATTGTCAATCTTACTCAGTTTGTGTTTATAGACAGAGAGATCAAAAAGACTTTTAAATCAAATAAAATTATACAATTTACAGATATGTATTCAAATATATATATATATATATATATATATATATATATCCTATATACACCATCATGTATAATGATGGTGGACACTTCACTGTCTGGATGGCAGCTTGCTGGTCTCTGCTCAGTCGCATTGAGGCAAGCATTGCCTCAAGACCCCGACCCCCATGCCCCTTCACCAGCTCCGGCACGGTGACAATGGCCTGATGTTGAGGCTGCGGCTCTGGCTCAGGTGACAAAAGCCATGCCATGCCACACTGTGCGCCCCTCAGTGCAGACTTGAACCAGTCTACATCCTGAGTGGCGATGTCTCTGGCCAGTGGGTTGTATGTCTCCTCTCACTGTTGGTAAAGTTGAGACACCGGCTGGACTACTTTGGAAGTGCCAGGCTTCCTCCACTGGCACTCAACATCTGTGGAGCTGATCTGCCACATGGCACATATTGCCAATGCTGCAGCGTGGCTGCATTTGTACATCCCCCGTGCACAATCACAGACAGCGCTCTGCATCGCGCCATCGTCTCCCATGCAGATCTGTACAAATAAAGTAAGTACCATGTTTGTTAGCATGCTATAATAGCTTGAATGAGCAATAATACAAGGATGGTCCGGATCTGGGGGTGGGAGGGGTTATTTTTCCATAGTTTTGTCCTCTTGTCTGATTGTTGTTATTGTTTGTTTTTTCTGTATTTTTTGTAATGTGTGTTGTACTGGTTGTGATTGTACATTGTATTTTTCTAAATGTATATGAATAGATTTTTGAAAAACATTTGATCAACAATAAAAAAGGATTTGGTCAGGATCTAGACTCAGTGTGTAGTTTATTAATTAATCAATGCTCTCTACATTAGGAAAACACATACCAGTGTACCCGAGGGAGTCACACACAGCTGTGCCTGGATAACCAAACAAATTGACAAGATAACCAAAACCCTTGAATCTACACACAGCAAATAAACTCAAATGACACAACGAGATGTAAAAGGAGATCACACATACAGTATAGTCGATATAAAACTGGCCGCTTCAATCTGAAGAGCAACTCAAACAAAACACGGGAGTTTACCTTGTTCTTGTGAACACTAATGTTATCCACACAGCATACACAGAGACCACGAAGTTCTTAAGGAGAAAACTAGTTCCTGAAACAAAACACGTTAGTGTACCTTGTTAGCTAATGTTAGCTAGCTGACATTAACGTTACACATTGCACTCATATTACTCACCAACATCTTGTAAAGCCGGTCCCGCTGCTCTTACAGAACCGACTAACTCCCCTTTCGTGTATGTACAGTTCTCAACGTGTCCAGACTTGTAGTGATGTTCACCTCGTTTTATACTTTTATTCTCATTCTGAAAGAAACAGGTGACATTTGCTAACGTGACGGCCGTCTTTGTGATGGTGACGCGTATTGTGCGAGACTAGAGACCTATAGTTCACTCAGCGGTTTCACATAAAAAAATGTGTAACTTCACAGTTTTACGACACATTTTAATTTTTTTGACTTGCAAAATATTCTTTTAAATTGACAAACATCATATGTGTCATTCGTGGCACAATTCAAACGGGATCAAAAGATAACCTTTCTCTCTCCATTGACTTCAATGTATAATTTTACGCTTCCGGGGTCCCATGGAGGCTCCCGGAATGGGAGGGACTTCGCCTCTCTATAGACGTAGCCGGCCCTGGGCGGGCCTACCTGAATGCGCGCGCATCACACCGTATAAAAGGAGGCCTCGCCTCCTGACTATCATCCTTTTCTCTTTAGCAGCGGAAGTGATTCCACGAGAGACTGCAGACGTTTGAAAGAAGAAGAAAGAGTTATCATACCTCCAGGGAGTCGCCACTGCTAGAGACCCGGGCCTGTCCTTCGTGCCCTGGTTGAAATAGTGGGCGCCGATCCCCACCACCTTGCTTCGAGTGGTTGGGGGACCAGGATATGGCTGAGGCGGTGCCATTCACGTTCGCCATTCCTTCCGGGTCTGGCGTCCATGGAAGTCCACCGCCCAGGGCTGTACTCTCCCTGGATGATGATCGTGGCGGCAGATGTGTGGGCTACTCACTTATTGCGAGAGATGCCCCCGCCTCACCAGGTCAGAGCGATTATTGGGCCGCAAGGCCGAATAAGTAGCTTGGTCCACGGGCCTTGCCCCAGGCCCGGTTCCCCCAGGGACCGGTGCTCGGTGGCTTCACGTGATATAGGGTCGACCCCTACTTCATCACAGGCCGCCACCGCTGCCCGCCGTGTGATGTCCCTGGGATATCACGCCGCGTGGCACTTTCCAAAGAGGATCGTGTTGATCTCCTGGGAGCCCCCGTGTTTACGGAAGGGCTCTTTGCTCACGGGATGAGGATTAGTCGCAGTGTTGCTGCTTCTTGCCCATTCCCAGAGGAAGAAACACTGTCCTACACTCCCCGCCCCTGCTGTAAACCCCAGTATAGGGAGCCAGCAGGTGGGCGTGTGCACGTGAGTGGAATAAACCGAGTGCTGTCAAAGCACTGTGCGGGTTCAAGAGACGCTATTACCCTCGTGCTGTTGTCAGAAAACACACCTTGCTTAGTATAATGGCTCCGATTAATGCATTTCACCGTTGCAATGGGAAATACAGCGTTAATACGTGGGCGTGCGGCCCTCGTGAGAGTGGCCGCGGTGCGTTCAGGGACCCCCGCAGGAGAACGGTGGTTTACGTTTGTAAACTCTAGTTCTGGAGGGAGGTGTGTGTGTGTGTGTGGGAAAAATGCATTCAGTAAAGACTATTGCATTTATCCCAGAGTAAGAGTCATTTCTCTCCACAATTCCACTTTCCCCCATAATGTCCGGTTCAAAGAGACGGCATTGTGACGGCTTGCGCGGCCCCCCTCCCCCGAGGGCGGGCCACGGTGCGTTCAAAGATCTCAGTAGAGAGGTGAGACGAAGGGAGAGGTGCAGGCACGGAGATCCCGTGCCCGCGGCGCCCTCCACCTCTTCGGCCCATCCCGTGGAACCGGCGTGCCGGCACTCACGGGGACGGGTTTTCCGTCTTTACGGATCTGGCTGGCGGGGGGAGAATATCTCTCCGCCCGGGACGAGGGGGCGAATCCCGCCTCCTACCTGTATAATGCACAGATCACTACGTTTTCTAATAAGAATGAGGTTGATCTGTAACCAAATCTAAGTGTATTTTGTTTCCACAAAGGCTACACTTAGGCCTACACACAATTTTAAACCGTACAAATTCCCCATTCGCTGCCCCAGCTGTAGCTCCTGTAAAGGAGGTGGCTAAGGGGCGTGCGCAGAGAGGGATGAACCGCAGGGAGTGCTATCTAAAGGAGAGCGCTATGCGGGTACAGGGACATTATGGCCGGCGTATTGCTGTCAGAGAACACACTACGCCTAGAGCAAAGACTCCAATGCAGTTTACCCGTAGTGGTAAAGGCTGCATTATGGCGGAGTCCGCACTCACACAAGAGCGCGTGGCGGTGCGTTCAGGGACCTTAGTAAAACACACTACGGCTATAAAGACTCCGATTAATGCCGTTTACCGTAGTGGTGTGAACAGCATTAGGGTGGAGCGCGCGCTCACACAAGAGCGCGCGGCGGTGCGTTCAGGGTCCTCAGTAAATAATCGGCCCTTTCTGTGTCAACCCTCCAGGGGCAAATCTTCCCTTCGCGGGGAGTTTTTGCGGTGGAACGGGTCACCAGAGAGTATCACAGCTTCATAGCTGCTGCCCCACAGCTGAGGGCCTGTCCATTAACACAATGTTCTGGGGAATGGAAACTCAGCTGTGTGCTAACAAGGTGGAGGGACAGGAGGACGCAGCGTCCCACTGTACCACATGTCTATACACCTCTCCACTGGGACGGGTGACCTCCTACATCACAGTGTTCACGGATGCATCCGGAACAGGATGGGGAGGGACCTGCCTGAAGAGGGCTATAGGTGGGCGCTGGGCTCTAACAGAGTCTCGACACAGCAACCTCCTAGAGCTACGGGCGGTAGTGTTAGTCCTCCAGCATTTCAGGCCCCTAATTCAAGGGAGGCATGTAATGGTCAGGAGCGACAACAGCACCACAGTGGCTTATATCAACAGGCAGAGCGGAGTCCGCTCCGCCGCCTTGTTGACCACAGCGGAGAGGCTGTGGTTATGGGCTTCAGAGGTGGTGTTATCTCTGAGAGCCCTCCATATCCCGGGACTGGAGAACGGGGGAGCCGACCTCATGTCGAGGGGCGGCCCCCTGCCAGGCGAGTGGGTGCTTCACCCGAAGGTGGTGAAGCAGATCTGGGCCCAGTTCGGGAGAGCGGAAGTGGATCTGTTCGCCAGCCGGCAAAACAGCCACTGTGCCCTGTGGTTCTCCGTGGCTCGGAGCGACGACCCACCCTTGGGGGTGGACGCGTTTGCAGACGAGCCATGGCCAAGGAAGCTGCTATACGCCTTTCCACCGCTGCGTCTCATTCTCCCCCTCCTGAGGAGAGTGAGGCGAGAACGTCTGTCAGTCATCCTAGTGGCTCCGGATCGCGTTGGGGCGCCGTGGTACTCAGAGATGACACAGATGAAGGTGGGCCAGCCCTGGGGCGGTTCCCCAGTTCTGGGGGGCGATGTCTCAAGAGGCAGGTGCAATCGGGGTGTTACCCACTCTCGGCCGTCCTCTCCAGGTTTGGCTCCTGAGAGGGACAGGTTGAGACAGGGTGGATTGTCTGATAGTGTTATTCAGTCTATCCAGGCAGCTACAGCTGGATCCACCACAGCCTGTTACAGGCCAAAGTGGCTAGGATTCCAGCGATGGTGTGAGGAGCGGAGAATAGAGCCCCTATCTTGTGAGTTAGGCTCTATTTTATCCTTCTTACAGTTACTGGTGGACAGAGGGCTTGCGCATTCAACAGTGAAGGTGTATGCAGCAGCCATCTCGTCCTGCCATGAGGGATTTGGCGGCAGGTCAGCCTTTAGTCAACCACTGATGTCGCGGTTTTTTACAGGGGGTCAGGAGGCTGCGCCCAGTAGTGCACGCCTCCACCCCACAGTGGGACCTGCCCCTAGTGCTCGAGGCTCTGGCCTCGGGGCCGTTTGAGCCTCTGGAGCTCTCCTCTCTGAAAGCATTGTCGTGGAAAACAGCTTTGCTTCTTGCCTTAACGTCAGCCAAAAGAGTGTCCGAGTTAACTGCTCTGTCGGTGCACCCGAGCTGTTTACAGATTCGGGGTGACCGGAGCGGCGCGACACTCACGGCCCGTCTACACTACAGCGTCGACAGCGTCGAAAGCTCCAATCTGCCCATTCACTTTCAATGGGGTGACGTCACGTAGCCTCGCTTTTTCGCCGACCTGAATTGTGGGTAGCAGAGCGGTCCGTCTCAGGCGTCTCCGGCGACAGAAGTTGAACAATGTTCAACTTCTGACGCCGGAGACGCCGGAGTAGCCAGCGCCAGCCAATCAAATCCCGTTTCCCAAAATCTGACAGCTGAAGCCGTAGCCAATCAAACCGCGTCTAAGCTGGGAGAGATATCCCGCCGTTCATTTCTATATTTCAAAAAAAGTCGGAGGAGAAACTAACTATCTCCGTAGCGAATCACCCGGTTTTGTATGACCAGACCCTCTTCACCTACCGGGATACAAACCGGAGGAACCAGGCATGGAGGGAGGTGGCAGAGACAGTGGGTGAAACTGGTAGGTTTTCGCCTGTTTGGGGAGTTTATATATATATTGCTCCCCAGTGATGTACCTGAACGCGTTCAATGAACGATCGTTCATGAACGCGTTCATATTTTGGGCGAACGTGAACTGAACGTACTGTATTTCCGCTAGATGAACGTAATTGAGAACGCGTTCATTCTCAGCGCTGTATAACGGCGTTCAAAAGTGCGTTCATTCTCAGCACTGTATTATAACGGCGTTCAAAAGTGTGCCAGATTTCATATGCCTTTCGGTTTCAGCCGAAAACCCAGTTAAAACACACCGTAAACAGGCTTCAAAATAATGCGGAAAACCACCCAATCTGGCAACAGCAAGCTGCCTGTGACGCGTACGCGCCTGTCACCCCTGGCTGTCGCACTAAAATATAAATATACTAAATATATCAGACTCCTCACAACAAACAATGTGGAACCGCGGAACCGGCGAGCATTGAATGAATGAATGAATGAATTAGTATGGACGAAGCCGAGAGCAGCTGCAGCAGCACTCGCAGAGTGAGACTCTACGGCAGGGGTGGGGAACCTCCGGCCTCCGGGCCGTATACGGCCCGCGAGACAATTTGGTACGGCCCTCATAAACACACGCAAAGAATAAAAAAATGAAAGAAATCTAGACCGCAAAAAAATTAAACAAGCTAGTGCCTGTTTTTCCTGGTCACGGTCAGGGTCCTTGAACACAACACGAGCCTAACGTGTCATCACGTGGTATATGTCTCGACTGACAGGGTGCAGTTCTGACGGAGAGCACCAGAACGCCACCAGCACTTCAGAAATTGCAGTACCGATAAGTCCATACACATGCCACAGTTTCTGCGTGTCTGTGTCTTTAGTTGAAAGCCCAGTGGCGATCTGCTCATCTGGCATACAGTCAATAACTTTGTTGTTATCATTAGCATCTGGTTAGCTAGCTATGCTAACGAATATAAGAAGCTTTGTCTACAACCAGTGAGGTAAAGGCACATCTTTATATGATCATTATAGTTATAAAAAAAACAAGAGAATAAAGTAAACAGGTATCAAATACTATATGACAGTTATTAATAAAGAAGAATACAGTTTCAAAGGGGAGTGATTTGTCAAATATCCATAAATTAAAAGAAAATCTGTTTGGGTGTTGAGAGATGTGTCCATAGATCTCCTAATGTTGCTCTCATAGTGCAAACAATCTTTCCAGGGGAGCATGCCCCCCGGACCCCCCTAGAGGAGGTTAGGTCCCCCCCACTTAAATCATGTTCACATGGATAGGAAACTAAATACATTTGCACACATCTTGTGTCCATATATTTCTGTTTTGGTGGTCACGCCACACCCTGCACGTGCATGCATACGCGAGTCATGGTGAGATATCTGGATTAAGAGGTTGCTTTTTCTTTGCACAGAATGAAATGAATGGGCTGTGATTTTAGTTTTTTTAAGCAGATGTCAATAACTTGTACGGCCCTCTGAGGATATTGTAAACATTGAAATGGCCCATTAACATCGTACAGGAGACAAATAATAGCTCGCAGCAACGTATTGAAAAAATAACTATGAACTATAAATTAGTTCATTTTTGAAACCATGAACTTTAGTTCAACATTTTGAATTATGAACTATGAACTGAACTAGTTCATTTTAAAATGTGTGAACTGTGAACTGAACTAGTTCATGTAGAAAGTGAACTTTCCCAACACTGTTGCTCCCATACAATCCCCGGGGTTTTTTGCTTTGTATGTCGGGGGCGGGAGATTCATGTGATTGGTTGTTGGCCGTGTTGCTTGAATAAAATCCCCAAGCTCCAGACACGCCCAGCTCCAAGCTATTTTTGAAGCTGTAGTGTGGACGCTCCGTCAGACCGAACCCCTCCTTTGTGCCCAAGAGCCTAAGGAGTGCGTTCAGGTCAGGGGCTATTCAGTTAGGGGGTTTTAGGCTTCCCCCCCATGTGGGACCAGGGAAGCTAAACTGCACCTCCTCTGCCCGGTGCGTGCGCTAGCATGTTATGTAGAGCGCACGGCTGCCCTTAGACGCACCGAACAGCTGTTCGTGTGCTTCGGGGGCGGGGTGATCGGGAAAGCTCTGTCCAAGAAACGCCTGGCAGGCTGGCTCTGCGAGTGCATTGCACATGCCTACGGACAGGCAGGGAGAGCCTGCCCCACGGGGGTTCGTGCACACTCCACACGGGCTGTGGCTGCAGCCTTATTCAACGGTGTGAGTGTGGAGGATATATGCACAGCGGCGTCTTGGTCGACGCCAGGCCCCTTCATAAGGTTTTATCTCTTGGACATGTCGGGCTCTTTCTCCTCGTCTGTACTTGCGGGGGCAACACAGGACTGGTAGGGGGGAGGGGGGTTGTAGGTCAGTTGGCATCTGACCCCCTCCCCGGACGTAATGCGCCTTCGCTGTTCTCGGGCCTTCGGAGGGTCCCGGGAGGGGCGGGGGTGGCGCACTGGGCCCTTACAGGGCTGGAGGGCTGCTCTCCTCCTGCCAAGAGCAGGAGGGGGGGAGCCCTCCACACTTTAGTCCACACACTCGACACGGGGTCAGTGTTTGAGTGTGGGGCAGGGGCTCTGGCGCTCTCCCTGTTTGTTATCCTTAGGGATTCAGGGAGGCAGGCGTGTAGTTAGCCCTTTCGGGGCCGAGGGGGCTCTCCCCATCCAGGGTGGGGGGGTCCCCCGGCACCATTTTTTGAGCACACTTTTTGCGAGGTAAGCGCAGCAGGGTGTGCTCTGTCAGCCACAGCCCAGATTTCTCCTCGGTTACAACCGGGTTAAAGGAGAAGGTGGGGCAGCAGCTGCTGACCATAATAGCCGGTCAGGGGCAGTAGGGTGGAATATTGTTGGACGACAGTGCGTGTATACATCGCGGCTCCACCCACTGTACCCATAGAGTCCAGTAGAGGGCGGAGCGAGCCTGTGAGAGATATAACGTCGGGTTACGTAGTGTAATCCTTGTTATATTAGCACAGGCGGAGCCCTCTACTCGGGGCACTGTCAGTCCTATTCCGCTCGCTGAAGAGAAGTGTAGGATGATAGTCAGGAAGCGAGGCCTCCTTTTATACGGTGTGATGCGCGCGCATTCAGGTAGGCCCGCCCAGGGCCGGCTACGTCTATAGAAGTCTCAGTGGGAGAATGCTTGCGGGGTAAGAGAGTACCCATAGAGTCCAGTAGAGGGCTCCGCCTGTGCTAATATAACAAAGGGTTACACTACGTAACCCGACGTTATTTACTCACCATCACCAATAACACACAATTATCCTTGCTTTTATTTATTGGTTTAATTCCATAATCTCGGGCTCTCAGGAACTGAATTTCAAAATAAAAATAACCGGAAACAGACGTAGGCCTATAAGGGACATTTCGAGCACCATTGCGATTGTCAACATTTCTGAGTTTAGGATGGCCGAAGACACTACACTAGTGTTGTCACGATACCAACATTTTGGTTTCGATACCGATACCAAGTCAAGAATTGCGATTCCGATTCTTTTTCGATACTTTTCTTAAAAAAAGGGAAACACGGAATATCGGCTTTAAAATTAGGAATAACAGATGATTTTAGCAGTCAGAACAACTAAAGCAGCAGTGTTACTAAGAACAGAAACACCAAAGAGTCACATCTAATATAAATATATATAAAAGCATTTATTTTAATTGTGTAGCAGTGAGTTTAACATTTTGGCAGCACTGTTGAGCATTTTGAAAATGTTCCTACATTCTGGTACTTCTACTTTAACTCAAGTACAAGACCCGGGTACTTCTACTTTTACTCAAGTACAAGATATATACTTATACCACCTCCGTTTATAGCCTATGAAAAAAACTAATAGAAAACGAAGGCTAAAGCTAACGTTAGCAGATGGTGATGCTAGTTTGCTAGTTAAGTTTGCTCAACGATAATATTGCGACAGAAAAACTTTTCAGTGCAGATCACGCTCTGCCGCTCCCACAGGGAGCTCTGCTCTGAACACCTGAACGGGCCGTTCACAGACTTCTGGCGTCTTTTTTGTCAACAAGCCGAGGCGCAGCAGCAGTTGCACTCCCACTTGCAGCCATGCTTCTCGTTTTCTCACATGCTCTGGCAGCTAGCACGTGGCCGCGTGCACGAGAGAGGGGAGGGACTTAGAACGTGCTTGAGAGGAGCGGGACTGCAGGCACGGCTGCAGGGAGTGGAAGCAGAGCGCTGAACACACAGCGCTGAACACACACTGCTCTTATTAAAACGGCGCTTTTTCACGGGAGTACTTTTCCCCGTCATTCTTAAAGTACCGATACTAATGAAACGGAGGAATCGTACCGTTTTTAACGAAAGGGTATCGCGGTACCTTTCAAGTATCGGTACACCGTGCAACACTACACTACACTACCCATAATCCCCAGCTATCGTTTAGGACTACAGTCCCCGTGATTAATCTTCAAACTCTGGGATTGGATGTTGGAGTGGCAGTGCGCCAAGGTTACCCCAAGCGTCAAACAGCTGTTTGAAATGGAACGAAACCACGCCAGACTATCCAAAACTGGAATCGAACGCCCCCCCCCAGAACTACACATGCTGGCTATTATGTAAAAATGTTTGTAATGTTAACTACTGTAAGTTGGTCGAACGAATGCCTCGGCAGACCCGAGCAGCAGTCGAGAGGAGCCGAGCGCATCCGCGAAGCACACGTCAGAGTTCCCGTTAGCCGGCAAATCTAAATATCTTCGGTCAAAATAATTTCCCTTTAGAGCAATACCGCTTCAGTTGCGCCACTTATGTGACAGACAAGAAAAGTATGTGACAGACAAGAATAGTCAACTCTAATGTCTAACACTTAATGTGGAGAAAGAGATGTCCTGTATGGGTTGATTGTGCGTTAATCTGTTGGTAATGCCTCGGGGTTCCGGTGGGCATGTAAACAAATGCATAATGCTGCGCTATACTTTGTGGCCTCATCCAGTTGCATGGCGACACTTATTGTGTAGTTGTCTTTTAATAAGCAGGTAGTCATATCATTAGCTAGAACTAGCTGGATCTGATCGATATGGACATAAATGCGAGTGAAGTCTAATCTGACGGGAGAGAGAGATCAGCTGCTGCTGACGAGTCGAGACTCGACACGCAGCTCTGCATAAGCACATGCAGCGGTGAGCGGAACAAAACACACACTTCAGGTTAGAATATCACACTTAGCTATTTTAATTACCTCTCAAACTACCTAAACTAGTTATAGATATGTTTAGTTTTACTGTCGGGTCACTCATTACTGGATCCGCGAGCTGCATGATACTGGCATAATAATAGATTGCCCGATCGGGCAACCAGCAGGTGAGGCTTCATTGCCCGAGCTAAATACTAGATGGCCCCGGTCTCATCAGCTTGTTCGTTCATGTTTGACTATTGTTCACCGTGGTTTGTTGTTGTTTGAATTCCCATGCTGAAGTCATGAACGTTAGTTGGTGCTCCAGTATAATCGGTACGCCTGAAACTCATCCAGTGAGAAACGTTCCGCTGTGCAAAAATAAGTGCGATTAAAGTGCGATTAAAATGCGTTAATTTTTGTGTAATTAATTAATCTTAATTAACGCGTTAAAGTCCCGGCCCTAATAATTAATAAATGGGTGAAAATCGCTTGTGTCCATAATGCGCAGCATTAATATATACCCACATGACAGCTCATTGTTACTTTGTAATTCTACTCCACTACAATTCAGAGGTTAACCTGGTATTTTTACTCCACTACACTTATTTGAGTTACTTTGCAGATTCTGATTAATGATATGAAATATAAACAACCCTTAAATTAGACTTTAGTTACACCTGAGTAAAATTCAGATAAGGTCAAGTGCCAACAATCAGGAGAGATATTTGATAGTTGGTGCTTGAGAAGACTAAACATGTATCTGCAATTGACATGAATGGAAACGAGTAATAAAGTATATTTATTACTCGTTATTCTCTACTAATAGTTAATTAAAGACTGTATATTATGGCTATTTTGCACATCCCTTTCAAGATTTTCAAAGGTGTATTGACATATCATATACACAACTACAGTGTAGTTATGCAATGAATGAAAAACTTGGGTCACAGGTTCCTCAACAGTGCATATCTATCAATATGTGTGTACCTCCACCATTAAACTGTCATATTCTGCACATATTACAAGCAAGCAATATATTACACGTAAAGTACTTTGTCAGGCTTAATATTTATCTGTAGATAGATACCCCCAAAGTTTTTTTCTTATTTAAAAGAAGACCTTAATCTGTTATTTAATGTTTAAATTCGTAGGTTAATATATTTGTACATCCTGCACTAAACTGTTTTATTGTAGAGTTCACTTATAGTATCTTCTTGATTTTTTATATTCTATATTTCTATCACAGACCTTCTACTTTCCCCCTATGAAAGTATGTACTCTTAATATTTTTTTAATCAAATAATATTTGATTAAAAAAATATTAAGAGTACATTATTGTTGTTATGTGTTATATTATAACACATAAAAACAATAATTCAATAACGTGCTTTAACCACTAGGCGGTGCACACAAGGTACACACAGCCATAAGAACTTTGTATTATTAGTGTAGGACACTTATGTATGTACAACATCTGAAGATGTGTAGTTTTATTCATGCTTTCACATAATTTTACAGCATATTGCTATACTAATTCAGATTCAGTATTTACATTCAAAGAAAATCAGTAATATCTTTAAAAACTACAAGTCCATTTATATCAGCTGTGCACCGTTATGGTGTAAATATAACCTATCTATGAATTAGATCAAATGTAAAAGTCAGCCGAATTAGTGTTGATACTGCAAGGAGACGTATTGTGTGAAGATAAATTGAAGATGTCAAGTATTCAGTTTCGGCGACATTTCTTCAGTTTTTCCAAAGGTCTTCTCATCAGGGCTCTATAAAGAAAGAACTACGGCAGATTTGTAATATGTAATGCAGCCGAACCGTGTATTACAATGCCGTTATGTGATGACTTTCAAAGAGAAAAGCAAGAGCACTCGGAATTAAGTATTATTTTATTCTTTTAAAATGTTTTCCGGATTTCATATAATATAAACACCAAATCCCAGCATGCATTGCGGCTAAAACATCCAATCAGCGAGCTTAAACCATAGCTGAGGATCTTGGGTAATCGCTCGAAATGCCTACCTCTGTTTCCGGTTATTTTTATTTTGAAATTCAGTTCCTGACGGACGCCAAAAAAGCCCGAGATTATGGAATTAAACCAATAAATAAAAACAAGGATAATTGTGTGTTATTGGTGAGTAAATAACAGTGTGTTATTTTGAAAAGAATATCAAATGAAAGGAAAAAATGATTAAAAAAAATACAGATTTCAGTATCCTGAGGCTCTGAGCCCCATTTATTTTCCTCACAGACGGCAACAAAAGTCCGAAATTATACGATTTAAAATAAAAGCAATAATTGTGGCTTGATATTGAGTAAGAACATGTTTTTTATGAACCACACAGCTTCCGGTCTTCCACGACCCGACCGGAGAAAAAGACGTGCTGCAGGCACGAAACACATTACCGGTAGAAATACATTGCTTTTAAAATCGTGCTGTGCAACACGAAAAAAAAAAGGGGAAATCGTGTTGGTGAACACGAATCAATAGATTAAAAATCGTGTTGGTGAACACGAAATGCCATGAGACTGGGTTGGGATATAAGGCTCTCCCTCACCCTCCCTTCGGCAAATCAGACCACATCTCACTGCTGCTGCTGCCTGCTTACAGGCAGAAACTTAAACGGGACAGACCGATAACAAAGACACTACAGCGATGGAGTGAGGAGTCAGATTCAGCACTGCTTTGCATCTACGGATTGGAGTGTGAACAGTTTTTTTCCTCACTTCGAGAGCAGCCAGGCTGTGGAGGCACAGAAGGATCAGGAGCCCTGCCCTTTTGTTTTAAACCGGGCAGATGTGTGTAAATCCTTTAAAAGGTTTAACCCACACAAGGCTCCTGGACCTGATGGCATCCCTGGGCGTGTTCTCAGGGTGTGTGCAGTTCAGCTGGCAGAGGTGTTCACAGACATCTTCAACAGGTCCCTGCTGCAGTCTGTAGTCCCCACATGTTTAAAACACTCCACCATCGTTCCTGTCCCCAAAAAGACAAAAATCACCAGCCTCAATGACTACCGCACAGTAGCACTCACCTCCATCATAATGAAGTGCTTTGAGCGGTTAGTCAAATCATTCATCACCTCCTCCCTCCCTGACTCTCTGGACCCCCTGCAGTTTGCCTACAGAGCAAACAAGTCCACAGACGACGCCATACATGTAGCCCTCACCATCCACACTGCCCTCTCACACCTGGACCAGAGGAACACATAATGTGAGAATGCTGTTCATTGATTACAGTTCAACCTTCAACACCATTGTGCCCTCCAAGCTGGTCATCAAGCTCAGAGACCTCGGACTCAACAGCGCCCTCTGTAACTGGATGCTGAACTTCCTGATGGGCAGACCCCAGGCAGTGCGGGTGGGAAACATCACATCCTCCACCCTGATCCTCAACACCGGAGCCCCTCAAGGCTGCGTGCTCAGCCCTATCCTCTACTCCCTGTTCACTCACGACTGTGTGGCCACACACAGCTCCAACACCATTGTGAAGTTTGCTGACGACACGACCGTCATCGGCCAGATCACAGACGGCCGACGAGACGGCGTACAGAGAGGAGGTCGAAAACCTGACATCTTGGTGCCAGGATAACAATCTCCATCTCAACGTCAGCTAAACAAAGGAGCTGATTGTGGATTACAGGAAGCAGCAGGGAGAGGGACACGCCCCCATCGCCATCAATGGGACTACGGTGGAGAGAGTCAGCAGCTTCAGGTTTCTCTGTGTCCACATCACTGAGGACCTGACATGGACTCTTCACACTACCACCATCACCAAAAAAGCTCGACAGCGGCTCTTCTTCCTCCACAGGCTGAGGAGGTTCAACATGGACTCCAGGATACTCTGCAACTTCTACAGGTGCGCCATAGAGAGTATCCTGACTGGCTGCATCACGGTCTGGATACGGCAGCTGCACCACCCTTAATCGTAAGGCTTTACAGAGGGTGGTGAAAACTGCAGAGAACATCACCAGGACGGAGCTGCCATCCATGGAGGACCTTTACTCCCAGCGGCTCAGGAAGAAATCCCTCAGGATTATAAAAGACCCCCATCACCCCAGCCACAAACTGTTCTGTCTGCTGCCGTCTGGCAGGCGTTACCGCAGCATCCAGACTAAAACCACCAGAGACAGTTTCATACCACAGGCAATAAGACTGCTAAACAACTGAACTGCTGAAACAACATATGTTAAACACCTGAACTGTTGAAACAACATCCATAACATTCATCTGCTACTTTATAATTATTTATCTATTTCTCTAATATATCATTCCAATAACTTGCATATAGACTCTTATAGCACTATTTCACTTTTTTAAACTATTTTTCTCTATGTATACTATTTACTTGCAGTCCTGAGACCCCACACACACAGTATTCCAGCATTTCTGATTGCCCAGGGCTGTTCTGAGATGTTCTAGACTGATACAAGTGGTCTCACCAGGATATCTGTGAAGGTTAGCTTTTACCTTTCAAAGGCTTCCATAGGTTAAGATTTGAAATTAGTTCAAATTTTGCGCAGAAACTATTGCCAGCAGCTCTAGTTTGGAGTTGAGTTAGGTGCTTACATAGACATGGGATGTTCCCATTTATCTGCTGTACGTGGTGATTCTTCCAGGATATATTTGTTACCCTGTGTAGGTATAGTCAAATCGTCATATGTTGAGGTGTATGTGAGAAAGGACATCGCCTGTGTTATTGTCTGTTTAATATCTGAAGCATGGCTGCCATCAAATATGACATGAGATCTCTCGGAGGCAGTAAGACAAACTCAAACCTGAAAGCTAGGCCCTAAAACTTAGTCCTGTGTGCTTCCTGACAGTTTTACAAGGTTGTACCCCTCTGACATTTATGTGGTCTACACTATAATAAACATAATAAACAACAAGAACAAGTTATGAGGCAGGTTTTTTATTTCCAAGGAGCAGACAAAATGCGCAAACGAGAATTAGGTTGACCTAATGTCAATCTAAGCGGTTGTCCTGTATTTCGTCTTCCCCTCCATATCTCAGTATTCTATTCCTCCTCTGGCTACAACTCAGCTTCGCATGCTTCACTTTTCAATGTTTTCATTGTTCAATAAACATTAATCTTATGTCTGTCATGTACATTCCCGCTACCATAATATTGTTACAGTGGTTCCCCCGAGACGTACAGGACGATATATGCCCTTTAATAAACAATGTTATGTGATAAGGGAGAAGCGTAGGTGTGCAGAGAGACAGGAAAGGACAGGAGAAATTGAGGGCTTGTGTAGTTTAACTCAGGGGCGGACTGGCCATTGGGAATACCGGGAGTTTCCCCGGTGGGCCGTTGCTGTGTGTGGGCCGGAGGGCCAAAAGAAAAGAAAAAAAGTTTATGAAAAAAAAAAAAAATTCTTTTTTTTTTGCCTAAATCTTACCGGCCCACATTTGTAAGTGTTCCGGCCCAGCCCAGTGGGGTGTGGCCAGGGTTGGGTTGTAATGGAATACATGTAACGGTGTTACGTAATCAGAATACAAAAATCAAGTAACTGTATTCAGCTCGCGTTACATTTGAAAAACGAGTAATCTGATTACAGTTACTTTCGTAAACCTGAAGTGAATACATTTTGGATTACTTATTGGAATTATTGGTGGAAAGATTTCCTCACAACATTTAATATTCATTACTAAAGGTACAGCCGAATCATTACAGCGCACAAAACCTATTACCGCCGCAGATGGACCAAAAAGGGGAGCGTTTGAAAAAAATGTGCGGGTCCGCTCAGTGAAACAATAACAACGTAACATGGAGGAACAAAAGTCTGCGTTTAAATCGTGTGTGTGTGTGTGTGTGTGTGTGTGGTTAAAACACATCAGCCACACCGCTCTTTAGCCTTTCTAATGATTCTGAAGGTAAACACAGTGCCCCTGGTTTAACTGACAGGTTATGGAAACATAAGACATCTCTACTCCTTAATATCTCATCTGGCCTACCTCCAACCTCAAGCAAAGCTGAATGTTGGATCTCTTTTACTCTAGGGCCTTTTGGATTATCTCTCAGAGACTTTGTATTTAGTATAAGGCTTGAATCCTGTTTGATAAATGGAAAGGCCTCTCCGATAAAGCATCTTGTTTGCAAATACAACAGGATTGAAATCTTATTAAACTGCAAAAGTGATTTATGTGCTTCTATCATCATTTTCTTTTAGCACATTTAACATTAATTTGAGACCTCAATAGTAAAGCATATGTCCTCTCAATTAAGGAGGGGCTTGGATGAAAACACTAGCTAATTATGAGCAAAAAGGCTAACAAGTTCTGGTTTGAAATCATCTCAAATAAAGGTGTACAATTACCAATAGGGGTCTTATCAAATGCATTTTTGTTGTTGGTCAGTACATCTTTGATACCCCTGATATATCACAGGAATAACAACTGAGTAATCTCACATATATAAATATTTTTTAGGTCAATTGACTAGGACTGTGAATAGTTGTTCGTCATTCTTAATTAACTTATCAAAAATATTTTGTTTGTAACCAAGAAAAAATGCACCCTTCTTGTTAAGGCACATAGGACATAAGTGCAACATCACCAGTTCTATTCTGTCTGCCATTCTCGTTTCCTGTTTGTAACTCTGTCATTATCCAATAGATTTAATTGAATTTAACGGATCATTACAATACCTCTTAGAAATTCTCTGGGGAGTTGCTAACTTGTTCATTTCCACATGAATAGATAAACCATTTTCAGTTTCAGTGACGCATTCAAATGTCTTGTTTTGTCAAGCCACCTGTCCAAAACCCCAAACTATGACAAGAAGAGCAGCGTTTAAAAATCTTGAACCTTCAAAAATGTAGCATGTTTGCTTGACAAATGATGAATCCATTATTAATATTGTGTTTATAGACCTAATCAGTTCTGCAATAAAAATGTACGTTGTTGCTTTTCACCTCTGGTATTTGGTCTGTGTAATTAGTTGGGAATGAAAATGGAAATGACAATTGGGATTGACCACAAAGAGACCGAGAGGGCAGGACAGTCATGGTGTGTAATGATCTGTGGAAATGTCTACAGTGGAAGGTGAAAGCCATGTAGAAAATAAGCACACACGCACACACACACACACACACACACACACACACACACACACACACACACCACACACACACACAACACACACACACACACACACACACACACACACACACACACACACACACACACACACACACACCGTCTCTCGTCCTTGAAGATAAATTCATGAGGCTGGCTTTTGCTCACTGTGAGTCTAATTAGAAGTATCCTTGAAAATGGACAAGACTGTTAATCCCCTCTCTGTGTTTACTCCTACATTACTTCCTCATTTCCTCTCTGTCACAGTGTTTCTGCTCTTCTTGTTTTTCCTGAGCGAATGGAAGTGTGAAGGTAATTAACCTGAAGTAGACAAGACATCTGCCCCACCCCCCTCTCTCCAGAGGACAGTTGTTGATGATTCAAGAAAGAGAAAAGGGCACAAAGTGAATTTGAGAGTGTGTTTTACCTCATTATTACACGGCTTAGTTGGATACTCGATTCAGATTTTTCAAATTGAACATTCCAGATGTTTTTAATTGTAAGGAGATAAGACCATTGCTGAGCAAGATCAAGGGACAATGTGAAGTCATATATAACCGCAAAAAAAAGGCTGGTTGAATTAACGTTAGCTGTCGACAACAAACATTAGTTTTCATCCATCAGCAACCAACAACTTTGGATGATGTCCCCAGTAAAGAAAGGCAAGAGGTTCAAAGACAAGGCACTGGACGTCAGAGAAATCAGAAGAAGAAGACAGACAGGAAGAAAACACTGATAGGAACACATTATGGGCTCTGGCATTGTTTCAAAACTGGTTGATGGAAAAGAAAATGTGAACTGGCTTTGGCATTTACATAAAACTTTGTTTAGAGCTGCCTTAATTATAACTTGCTTAGCTATCACCGCAGTTCTAGTTGTTGGTAAGCATTTTTACATAAATAAAATCATTTTTAATACATTTTTCGTGTGAAGTCGTTCATTTACTCAGTACATAGCTGTGTACTAAGCGGGATAATGTGCAGCGAAGTGGTCAGTAATTAAAGAAGAACACTGCCAGGTGAACAGGATTCAGAGCCTTACGTAACCACAACCAACTGTGTAATCTTCTGCAACATTGCCGTTATGAAGCCTAATAATTACCTGATCAATCTTTCAAGAGCCGTATCGCCTTTTGCCCCCTCCCTTCATTAGAAGATTAGATTTGGTCTGAATGGATTTGCAGGGGGATTGTGTTACTAAACACACCTGTTTCACCTGATATTCAAACTAACAACATCTGTTTATTTTTCATGCATTGAGAGAAACAACAGCAAAAGCTATCAAAGTGACCATGTGGTGAAATGGGAAATACAAAGTTATGCTTGTGAAATAAATATGTTTGAATTTAATTACATTTCTTACATAACAGTGGAAATAGCTCGTTAGAATTAAACTAATAAATCCACAGCCAACACTTAAATTAGGTTTCACTAGGCTTATGTTGCCTTTTGCCTCATAGTGAAACAACTAATCACTTAGACTTGTCTATAATTTCATTTCATTTCATTGTGATGGGAAAACTTGTGTTAATTTTAGTGAATGAATAACTTATCCATGCTCTCAAATGGATAGTTAATGTGCACAAACATGGATGGAACTGTGTAACAATTTCACCAGTACTTGGAATGGTATGACTTGCTTGAAGTGAATATATCTGCACTTTCCTGATTGTTAGAAAATGTTTTTTGCACTTATTGTACGTTGCTTTGGATGAATACGTCAGCCCAATGGAATGTTATGTAATGAATGGGACCAGATTATTGATGTGGTTGGTAATGGCAAGGTCCACAGAGATTATTTTTCAAGGCGCTTTTATCATTTTACGCTGGAAAATCAATTGACCACAAAGTGACGCAAAGCAAACCAGCACTTAAAACGTCCTACTTACCTGCAAAATGTCAAAAGAAAATGTAAAAAAAAAGCCCCACCCCCTTCATCCACTGTAACAATAATCTTTCGCAACACGCACCTGGTCTCCCATCCCTCTGACCCCCTCCCCCTACGGGAACTCCATCTTTCACAAAGAATATGTACACTGCACTTGAACCTGAACACACATATGCACATGTGCAATATGTGGAGTAATGTCTTTTGGGGCCATAAAATAAAATTACAACAGGATTGTACGGTTATAAATGCATAATAAATTAGTTATGATATAGTTTAAAACAATATTGGATGATAGTTATTTTTTTTGTGTTTTGGACTGAGATAAATCATGGGTCAAAATTGACCCGCAAACACCATGAACGGTAACAGCTTTCAAACACAACACAAGGGTTAATGAGGATTATATTGGAAAATAACACCGGATTCCTTAATTGTTTGTTCTAGCTTGATTTTCTGCAGATTTACAGACATCTCTTGCATTATGTAAATCTATGGGGAAAAGTATTTTAAGGTTCAATGGCATCACATGACAGAACCTGAAATTGTAATAGTTTTGTCAAATTGGCTTTAATGTCTGGTGCTGTTTCTACGTTAGACAAAATGCTAGCTACCGCTAAGCCTCTGTTCCTATCACACTGACTGCATAATCCCACCATCAAGATGATAAGCATCCGCATCAGATCCATGGCTAGCTATTGTTGGTTAGCTGTTCGTTGGCTCACTTTAAGGATATGACAATAGACTGTTAAATTAGACATAGTCGTATGTCATCCTTATCTATATGTAGCATAAGCCCATCTAACATGACACTGATCTGGAAACAACTTAGATGCAGCCAGGACAGTTACTATATACTCCTACCACTACTGTTTCTGGATCCATTGGCCTTTTGGAGCAATGGGTTTTTGTCAGATGAATGGTCGCTGGTCGAACGGGACATTATGCAGATTATAGGTGTTTCAGAACAATGTGCCAACGTAGCATTCAGTAGTCCCCCCTCAAAGAGTATAGCCCTTTCTGGAAAAAATCTCTAATTTATGTAGATTGGATTTGTACTGTATGTACATATGATTTACATTCAAACTTGCACATTCACATGTTTATATAGCTTGAACTCTTATAATTATCTTGTGTTCTGTACGTTACTGCTTTAACACCTTAACTTCCCTATGTGGATCAATAAAGGTCATCCTTATACTATCATAATTTCATTGACTGATTCAATGCTAATGTGTTTGGTGGCGTGGTTTGGTCACTGGGGAGAGCGTAAAGGAGAAGTTGGGACTGTTTCTCCCTCCTGACCGTTCCTCTTTGTAAAGGCTGACAAGACAAGTGAAGCGGTGCCAGTCTTCTTCAGTCCGGGCTTGATGCTCCTCGTACACGCCGCTTCAAATGCTAATTGTCACGTCTTTGCTTTGGACGATAACAGGAAAGCGTGACAAATGATGCAATTAATTCCGAGCGACACCAGCTGTGTCATGTGCAGGCAGTCCCACAGGAGAGGAGATGACTGTCTCACCAAGTGTGTAGCTTTCATTAGAACCTTTTCAAAGTGGAGAGACAGAGCGAGGCGGCGAGAGCTGAGTTTACCTGCCTGGAATGACCCTGTCGCATAACTCAAAACACTTCCAAACAATAAGAATTGATATTTCGAGGTGTAAAGGACATGCTTTCAAACAGCATGTCATATTGAAAATGAAGCGTGGGGCCTCTTGAAGGACAAGCTGTTTAGGTGGCTGCTCCAGTCATTTTGTCTTTTTTCTGAGGCATTGAAGGGAGGATAAAGGATGAATCTCCCCTGATGCAGTTGGCTCATCTCCTACCTGAGCTGAAACCGGGCCAGGCCAGGTTGACCAAGCATTCCCTTTTACCCAGACATCTCCTCACCTGATTAGTTCCCTTGATTGATTTGGCTGCTCTGCCAGGTGAAGGATGGTAATTGGATACCAGGAAGCAAATGTGCTCGCTATGCTTTTGAATAAAGAGATGCAATCACCAGACACGGGAAGCCTGATGTGTGTGCAGCATTGAGCTTTACATGCAGGTGTGTTAATGCACCTTGCTACATTGAATGCCTCCTGCTTCATCACCCCTTCGTTTTGCGTTACTAGCATGTAGTCGAGTTTACACCAAAGAATACTCTTTAAATAGTTTGTGTCGGGTATATTATTTGAAACAAATAAATGGGCATTTTTTGAGAAACTCAGTTGAGTGGACATTTTTTAGTTTTTTTGCCAAGGGTAACTAAAAATGGCACGATAGCGCAAGATAGCAAGTGAGTGCATACATTTTCAGACACAGTGGGAAAATGTATATTTCTCGATAGAAGTCAAGGGGAAGTGTGTCTGTTTGATTTTCATTGAAATTGTTGTAATTATGAAAGAGAAAATCAAACATTAAACCTACCAGCCTACACTTGTGCGAACATAGGTTAGGAAAGTGGCAACTAGTCTGATAGCTCAACAACTGTATTTTTTCCATGCTAACAAAACACAAACAATACCACAACAGGTAGCTCAATTCGACACGGGAAACCTTTCTCAAATGGTGACTTTATAAACAGTGCCTCACCGAAGATGCAAGAATAATGTGCCCGGAAATAATGTATGAATTCAACAACGTTAGCATGTCCAGACACAGAGTTGTGTGGGGAATCTAAACATCAAGTTTCAGATAAAGCTTGTGCTTTGGACTTTACTTGATTCCATGTGATGAGAGCAGAAATGCCAGACACATTTGGTAGCTTTTCTGTTGTTCAACTTGTAACAGCTGTAGTTAGCTTGCAAATAATTGTTCGCAAAGAAGCTTCCCTTACACTGCCAGTAAATGGCGATCAGAATGCTAACAGTTAGAAGGAGAACGGAATACCTGCATGGAAGCTAAGCCATGTTCTGCATGGTTTGTGTAACTTTGATGAAACCGAACAAACTCTTTGAAACATCAAAGTCATACAGTAACACAAAAAAAAGACTAACCAATGGAGACAGCGATAGACCAGTAACTTCAGAGTTCTGCAAGGTTATATTTATGTTTCCTGAATGGAGTTAAATGGAGGCGTTTCTAATATTTCTCATTCTAAATATTGGTCTCAGTTCCACGTCAAAAATAGCTTTCTGACGATAAGCTTTTAGGATTGTGCTGCCTTTTATCTACAGAGCTGTTTGGTTTGTATATGTGATGAGATTGCAAGGGTTGATTCTCTGATAAATAATACTGTTAGGATGGCGGTTATTATTCTTTAATGAGCAGCCTCCATACACTTAAAATCAATTCCCTGGGTAGAATTGTGCAAGCTGACTGATGCTTTCTTCAACTCCTGACATATACTTTCAAAACTTCAACGTATTCCACTCCCTTTAACCGCCTCTGAATTAGTGGAAGAGAAGGGGAATGGAATAAGTGATCTTCAGCCTATAATAAAGACCGAAATAGAGACTTCCAGCTGGGCGAAGCTGAGTACATCTATTTCATTGGATACAGCAAAAATAAACTGAACTCCTAATCATGACTCACATTTGTTAATATCTAATATTTTACTGTGGTTTCTATGCATTATCAAAGATTGTATTTGTTTGTGGTAGATAGCAACTTGTTCTTCTTGCTTCAAATTAGACAATTTATAATTTGATAATTGAACTCAATGTATTTGTTGACCAATATAATCAGGGATTATCTTCAATCCTTTTAAGTAATATGTTGAGGTTTATTGTAAAGTAAAAAACTACCAGAACCAAGTTTTTAGCACCAAACAATTTCATAACATATTGTAAATAATTTAAATATGTACAAACATCTAATTTAATTGAACAAAATAGAATGATCTCAGTCAGTCAAATCAACTACATCGGGAAAAAAAAATGTAGTCTAAGGACACTTGCTCTCTCTGAAACAAAGACTATTGGCAGTACTAGTCCATGTGCGGACCTGAGGTACAGTCATGAGTCATTATGTAAGTATGTGCTTTTTCCTGCAACTTGATTAAAAAGCACACACCTGTCTTGTTGGAGTGGTTGTTCTCCTCTTGTTTGAGGATGTGGTTACATTCTTCCTGCACCTTCATGTGCTGAACCACCAGGGCACAGTCTGGGTGGATGGCCTCTGTCTAAAGAGAAGAAAGAACACCAGAGTGAATATACATTTGAAAACAGCGATACTGATGCAATGTTTATTGGATTGCTACTTATTTTTCTAGGCTACATTAGGGTCAATTTCCAAACATCTTTTATCAATCGTTTTTCGATATTTCCATCGCATGCGTCCGCCTCAAGCAAAAGTGCTCCACCTAGCGTCTTTCTTTCTGAGTGCTCCAACTTTTAAGATTTCAGACATTTTCATGAAAACAATAACAAGAAACACTGGGAGGTTATTGTTTTTTTTTAATTAAAAGCTGAGAGGAGAGTTTTCTCAACGCCTTGTTGTTGTTGTTGTTGTTGTTGTTTTCTGAGGGGATTTTTTTTTTTAAAGGGTCTTTCCTTATGTCAAAGCAAATGCCATTGACTGCATTCTTGTGCAGCGCTTTTCCAGCCCCTCTAAAAGCAACAACACAATGAAGCACTCACCCTTCCAAACACATTCAGTCGTACATCGTTGGCCATGCCATTGGAACCAATTTGAGGTTCATATTTTTCCCAGGGACACATTGACATATTGACTGGAATCAAACACCAACATTCCATTTGGGGGTCAACCGCTCTACCTCCTGAGCCACAGCCCCAATACAAAATTGAAACCTGGAAAAATTGCTCTTATGGAAGGATGGTTTTTTATCATGTTTCGCACCAGTGCTTGCCCACATGAAGCTGTTTACATGCTGACTTTCAGTATTTTATTTCTGCGATGACATTGTGACAACATTACAAATTAAAAACCTTTTAAAATCAATAATATTTATCGAGTACTGTTTCAATCTTAAGTACTGAGGGGGGTGGATCTGTACCTCTTTCCGCTTTCCGTTCATGTGGGTTTAATATAAACCCTGTCTATTACATATCTTCGCTGCACCTCTCTCCCCAATTGAGTTCCCCTCCAGTGATAAACCTCTGTACGGTAATCAGCCCCCCTGACAGCTCTAACGTGGGAGTTCAACAACTTTCGCTTTAAGTCCTGACATCTGCTGTCAAGGCTCCTCTGCCTTTTTCACGCCTTCTGAAGACCATGATGAGGAGGAGGACAGAGAGATTCGTACAGGTTTATAATAATCCTACAAGATGTATAAATTCACATATGACAAGATTCCAGTAGTATTTCCACCCTGCAGTTAAATTAATTATGTGCAATCATGAAACAAAATTGATCCCTTCGGTGTCAAGTGAGACTAAAATCCCTATAATTGCTTTGAATGTATTTAATTGATTACTATGATGAATCTATTTGGTGTAAAATATTCGAGCCGTCACAGGTTGAACACCTGCCAGTTGGACAGATGGAGACACTGCAGGAGAGAGTGACATTTGACCTTTATCTCTCACAGCGCTGCAGTGTCCAGGATTAAAATGAAAGGAGATAGGAGGGACACTGTTATTTGACAGAAACACCTCCTGGCCTCTTGTAGGACATCTACAGTCTTGTCTTTGTGTGTTTTTCCTTCATTTAACCAGTTAGATTTTTTCATTGCGTTAGGAGTTCAAACTGAGCACAATGAAAGATTACTATAAAAAAATGCATGTAATATCCTCCCAAGCAGCATTCATTGACAGCAAAGAGAAACTTAAATGAACTAAATCTCAGTATTAGTCACAAAAACAACTAATTAAGCAAGTTTAATCTAAAGATTTGTGCAGATATTAAAACAATAATAATCTTATTAACGTAAAATGGCTCTAACATGACTAACTAACTGAATTATTTTATGAATTATTTTAAGTAGGAAAGATTGCTGCCTGGATAAAAAAATAGTGTAATCTAGTATTACAAAGAAGCGTAGGATTTCTCCATCGACCAATGAGGTCCCAAGTGTGGATACTTCAAAATGGCTCGACAACAACACAAAACGTAAAAGTATTTGAGAAGATTAAGTAAGCAGATGTGGGAGAAAGGTCAGCAAATGGGAGTATTTGGTTTTCAATTGTCTTGAAATGCCTTTTGTAGGTTGAGACTCTTTATTTACCTGACTAATAACCCCATCAGTTCCCCACATGACGGACTGAAAATGCTTTGAGACTGTAAGAACAACATGGATTGTGGCGGAGGCTCCTATTGTCAGATATTTTCCAACAGCTCTGAATGATTTCATTTTCTATTTTAGTCCATTTAATATGAAAATGCAAAATATGTCAACAATTCAATTTGGGTGGCCCATAAACCCAAACATCATCTATAGCCTACAGCAAATACAAATGAGTGAGTGTAGCTGAACATCTGAATCTGGCAGCACAGCCTCCCGATGACACAACACAGTGCAGTCATATCTGCCCTGCAGGTTTATGTTACAAACCTCCTTTAGATTGCCAAGATGGTGACACGACATCCTGTCTTATAAAACAACACAATGTGTCAGGTAACAAGTTTCAGACACACAAACTTGTGTGTCTGTTTAAGTGAAGATCTGGAGTGCCATTTGAGCGGGCACTTTAATTATTGTAACGCTCGATCCTAAATGGCATCAGTTTACGTGCCGGCAATGTCATTTAAATTCAATCACTGCCTTAACCGGGTCATTATCGCGGGGTCCAGACTGCCTTCAGCAACCTTTACCGAGCTGCCATCATTTACATTCAGAATTTCAAAGTGATACAAAGGACAGGTAATTACCAGGGCTCTGATGTCATTAGTATGTGTGAGTGAGTGGGTGTGTGTCTCTTATTGGCTGTTTAATGTTTTCAATCTAAATCCTACTCCTATTTTGAAGCTGATGATTCACAGGTTTATTGCATTCGTCAGAACTCTCTCTTCTCATCCACATGCTGTCTTACAGACATTACATTTTATTTGGCTGACGCTTTTATCCGAAGCAATTTAAAATAAGTGCCTTTAACCATGAAGATATAAACTCAAAATAAGAATCCCGTAAGTACGTTAGCTTTAATATGTCAAACAATGGTAATTGCTACTGCATTTGCTTCAAATAAGCTAATAAATAAGCTAAACATTCTTAAGTGCCATATACAGAAGTGACATTTTGTTTTACTATATGTAATTTTTGGCCCAGTTGCAGGAATAGAAGGAATAGCAAGAATAATTTGACATCTAATTTCAAGTTATCAATTATTCATTTAAAATGTAAATGAATAATTAACCGTTAATTACTTAAATCATTCATTCATTGACATCCACCTACAGAATTGGCACTTATAGACATTCATGGTTTCCAGATGATGAGTTCTTAAGATTTAATTGATCCCCTGAATTTAGCGCCAGCCTGATGTTGAAATGTGTGGTTAAGAGCAAAATATCTCTGCCTATTGGATAGATCAGCCTTTGAGTCTAATTACTCTATTACTGGCGCTATTTGTCCCCAAAATCAATCAACCTCCTTCCATTTGACAGAATACAGCCACCAGGAAAATGATCTCATATCATACTCTTATGAAATCACGAAAAACGCTACTGAAGCACTGTCAAAGTGAGGCTGGTTGGGCTGCACACTCCGTCATCTTGGTGTTGGATAATGTTGCAATGACGTCTGTAGTGCAATATGATGTCTTTGTTCCTCAAAAAGTGCTGTTAGATGGTAATATATGGCCAACACCGCCATTCACAGATGGAGCCAAGAAGATAACAGCACATACATGTGGACGTTACAAGCATGAAAACTCCACAGCAACAATGAATGAGACGTTTCTAAAAAACTTCACCACCTCGATTTTTATAGAGCTCTGTTTTCAATTAGCTAAAACCCGCCTGGGTGTTGACAAAAAGGAATGACAAAGCTATATTGATAAAATGAATCCCTGTACACATGAAGACAAGGACCTAAACAAGCTCACAGAATGTTATGAGACACAGAATGTCAAAAAGAGCAGGAGACGGAGAAATGAAGAGTGTTAATAGGGATGTGTGAACACTAAATCACTCCAGCCATGTTCACTCTCTGGACGCAATTATAGTGATCCAGCAGTTCAATAAGTGGCATTAAATGTCCATCCTGCTGTCACCAGAAGAACAATGATCTATAATGAAGAGGCAGAGAGGATCAAATGAGCACATTCAGAGTCTGTGGAGGAAGCATTTAATAAAGGACTGGACAACACAGAGTAATTGCCTTCAGGTTCATGAGAGACACGTACACCAAATCCCCCATTAGGGTTTGGACTCTGCTGAACTCTCAGAGGAGCACACAGCTGGGGGAGGTGACATTCCTTTACAATAGCATTTAATCCAAGTTCAAATATGGTTAAAATGAACTTTAAAGGGAATATTATTCACGCTGAATTGTGGCATTATCTTAAATTCAAACAGGTGCATCTGCAGAAATAAATATTAACGCTTTCTCTTTGCTGCTGCTGTCTGTCAGGGGCTAAAAGCAGCAGAGTAAAGTGAGTGTCTTTATTGCTGGTTCCTCATAGATGAAAGTTTCTCTGAGATTTATATTTAAATTATCAAACTTTCCTTAGGACACCAAAATGGGGCAAAAAAAAGAAAAAATCAAGTCTATATGCCAAAAGCCTGGAATAACAAAGCATCACACAGAATGGCCAATAATAGAAAGATTATCATTAAATAACCACTCAAAGACAAATGTATCATCCATCAGGGAGTCGTGGTCGTAAATCAATTCAGATACATCACGCAGCAATAGGGCAGCAGCTTCTCAGATGGAATATAGTTTGGTCGAATTATTCAATAAGTTATATAAAACTTTCTTACTGAAGAATAAGTGTTAAATGCACAACAACATCTTAATCTTAATGATTAAATGAAAGAATGATAAGAAATAAATCGCTCCATATGATATTAAATCTATAACAAATTCATCCCCATTTCCTTTCCTTTCAAGATGGAAATATTAAAACATGTAGGAAATATACACACTAAGTGATATCAATGCAAGAATAAAACAAATGTTAAGCCAATTAACAAATACAAAAACAGGCACACCGTGAATCTTCAATATATTATTTCAACAAACTAAGCAGTAAGTGGATTCATCCTCTCTTAATCTGCTTACTGATTGATACGTTGGACAGCATATGGAATGATGTTAGTCACATTGGTGTCATATCTTTCTTTCTTTCAGTCTTTATTTCGAACAGATTAAAAAATAACAAATGTGAAAAACAGAATACCGTATTGTTATAATACAGTATTTATCCACATTCATGGTAATAATTTGTATATTCAAGAAAAAAAAAAAAATGTCTTCATATTAATAATAATAATAAATCATATGTGTCCGAAAGGGAGTAGGAGGAAGCAAATGCTATCTATCACCCCTTTAAAATGGACTGTTTTGTGCTGTACATGTGCAGAGCTAAGCAAACAACTAACTATTATTTGGAAATGAAATCAATAGAACCCTATAAGTAAACATCATCATGCCAATCCCGAAGATCCACAGCCTTAGTGTTGCGAGTGAACTCACCGTCTCCCACAGCGCCAGCTGCAGGAACATCCCTATGTGAAGCATTGTGGCCATCCATTTCATCCACGAGCATCCACAGATACTGAGCAGTAACATTCTGTAGGTGTGTTCACTTGGAAAGACTCGCGCGAAAAAGTCTTCGAGAGTAAGAAATGTGTTCCCTTTTCAAATGTCCAACAATCCATGAACTGCGCCTCTTGTTGGCCGTTTCCTCATGTGAATGTCTCTTCGGTGCAGGAGGAGGTCTGCGTTACGCGCTGAGGAGAGCCGGGACTCGACTGAGAGCCAAACAAAGTGCGCTCCTCCCTGAAAGGCAGACGGAGCGGAGCGCACAGCTGCGCGCGGACACACGAGAGAGGACAGGATGAGGAGCCAATATCAGCACAAACATTCTGTCGTAATCACATGCGTAAAACTTACACTAAGAATAGGGCCACACATAATTACACTGAACACAAATATAAATGCAACACTTTAATTTTTGCTCCCATTTTTCATGAGATGAACTCAAAGATCTAAAACATTTTCTATAAACCCAAAATAACCATTTCTCTCAAATATTGTTCACAAATCTGAAAAAATCTGTGATAGTGAGCACTTCTCCTTTGCCGAGATAATCCATCCCACCTCACAGGTGTGGCATATCACAACACATCCTCACTCCCAGGTCGGCCTATGTTGACGTTATGTCAAGTCCCCTGCCGGCTTTTTCCAACGCAAGGGGGGGGGCCTTAGCGTCCATTTTCAACGCAAGGGGGGGGGCCTTAGCGTCCATTTTCAACGCAAGGGGGGGGGCCTTAGCGTCCATTTTCAACGCAAGGGGGGGGGCCTTAGCGTCCATTTTCAGCTTTCCGGGATGTCCATGTGCTTCTATGGACGCTCATGGAAGCACGGCATTCGTTTGTGTCGACTGCCCTTAAAGGCAATGTGAGCGTCCATTCTCATTGGATAGCGGAGAATTGTACACCCGGAAGTAAATATTCCCCTTACTGACGATTGATTTTACAGTGATATCTGCACTACTCATCGACTAAAAAACACCAGATTATCCTTGTTAATTACACAACATTGATTGGTTTAAATTGTGTGCAATGCTTTTGTATTTTTCCCCTTCGATTCGGAGAAACAAATCTTTTTTCGGAGTAAAGGATGGCAGAAGACACTACACTACCCAGAATCCCCAGCTATCATTTCTCCCTGCAGAAAAAGAAAACATGGCCGAACTTCGTTTTATTCTGGGTGTAAAATGCCTATTTTAAAGTTAGTTTGGCCATTAAAATGCGTTTTGATGTCATTTGATGCGAGAAATATGAGTTGTTATTTCAGATTATGTGTGCAGTGGATGTACATGATCTTTAGTTTGCTAGTTATTACGAAGATTACTTCAGGAAATTGCGTCCAACGTTTTCATTGTTACCAAGGTGGTTGCTAGGGACGCTGCTATCGATATTATTTCTGTTATGTTGTGTAACTGTTTAATGGTGTTATCTTTATTGCTACCCCCTTCCCCGTCAATGTATAGTGTTGGTCCACAGCGCAAACATATTAGTTTAACAAAATCCGCATCTAAAGATACGTTATTTCCCCCTCTGCAATTCCAGTCTCACATCTCACATCTCACAGCACATCGTCATTAACAAATACCGGAAACAGACCGAAAACAATTTAAAAAAATAAAATAATACCTTATTCCGAGTGTGCTTGCTTTTCTCTTTGAAAGTCATCACATAACGGCATTGTAATACACGGTTCGGCTGCATTAAATATTACATATCTGCCGTAGTTCTGTATTTATAGTCCTGATGAGAAGACAAACATGAGGAACTGAAAACGTGACGTGGATCATAAATATATCAGCCATTAAACAACATCTTACATTTCTTTTCACACAATACGTCTCCTTACCGTATCAACACTAATTCGGCTCACTTTTATATTTGATCCAATTGGTAGATAGGCTGTATTTACACCATAACGGTGCACAGATGATATAAAGAGACACCTGGTGGTTAAAGCATGTTATTGAATTTCATTATTTTTATTATTAGATATTAATAGGATCCCTATAAAGTATATTCATTACTCGTTATTCTCTACTAATAGTTAATTAAAGACTGTATATAATGACTATTTTGCACATCCCGTTCAAGATTTCAAGATGTTCTAAGGTTTATTGACATATCATATAGGCCTACACAACTATGGTGTAGTTCTGCACTGAATGAAAAACTTGGGTCGCAGGTTCCTCAACAGTGCATTACAAGACATCTATCAATATGTGTGCATACCTCCAGCAATGTTAACTATGTTGAAGCACTTATTTTAACTGATATTATACATAATGTATTATACCCTTATGATGTATGCAGATATTTCATCTCCGGCCTTGTCAGGTATTGAACAATCAATAAATAAAGAACACAGAATTGTTAAATATAAAACACAGAATTTGTGTGATTATACTAAATGATTTTCAAATAAACACCACTGCATATTTAACTGTTACACATGCTGATGTAACGCAAATGTTCCAACTTGGGATCAATAAAGTATATCTTATCTTAAGCTGATCGATGGCTACTGCCATATTTGCAAAATGTGCCTCTGAACCTTGACAAGTGCATGTTTCAGGCTTATCAATTAATGTAATGTAATGTTATCAATTAACAACAGGAGGGGTCACAAACATAAGTCCAGCTGTTAAATAAAGCTCTTCTGACCTTAGCTGGCGTGTGGGTATATATATTAATACTTCCCATTATGGGCACCAGCAATTTTCACCCATTTATTAATTATATGTTTTAAATGTGAATGTTTCCTGTCCCCTAAACCTCCAGGGATGTACACAGTTTAATACTGGCAACTTCTTATTATGGGAAATACGAAAACGTCTTTTAAAACTACAACTCCCAGTAGAGACGTGCCATAGAGAACATGTTGCGAAACAGAATAGCCAGCATGCGTAGTTCTGGGTACGGGGTGGGGGAGGGGGGGGACGCGGTGGACCCGTTCAAATCCAGTTTTGAACAGTCTGCCGTGGTTCCATCCCATTTCAAGTGCTGTTCGAGGCTCGGTAACCCTCGGAGCACACTCTCCAATCACAGAGCTTGAGGACTATCACGGGGTTTGTCAAACAGAGCACATGGTGTAGTCCAAACGATAGCTGGGGATTCTGGGTAGTGTAGTGTCTTCATTGCCTTTAAGGGCAGTTGACACAAACGAATGCCGTGCTTCCATGAGCGTCCATAGAAGCACATGGACATCCCGGAAAGCTGAAAATGGACGCTAAGGGCCCCCCCCTTGCGTTGAAAATTGACGCTAAGGCCCCCCCCCCTTGCGTTGAAAATGGACGCTAAGGCCCCCCCCCCTTGCGTTGGAAAAAGCCGGCAGGGGACTTGACATAACGTCAACATAGGCCGACCTGGGAGTGAGGATGTGTTGCATATCAAGATGCTGATTAGACAGCATGATTATTGCACAGGTGTGCCTTAGGCTGGCCACAATAAAAGGCCACTCTGAAACGTGCAGTTTTGCTTTATTCGGGGGGGGTCTGGGGGGGTCCGAAAACCAGTCAGTATCTGGTGTGACCACCATTTGACTCACGCAGTGCAACACATCTCCTTCGCATAGAGTTGATCAGGTTGTTGATTGTGGCCTGGAATGTTGGTCCACTCCTCTTCAATGGCTGTGCGAAGTTGCTGGATATTGGCAGGAACTGGAACACGCTGTCATATACGCCGATCCAGAGCATCCCAAACATGCTCAA